>NC_042623.1:33988713-34264294 GCF_901001135.1 Rhinatrema bivittatum | reverse complement strand
TCTATTATTCGAAAGTGTAAATAACCGAGTCACATCTACTCGTTCAAGACCTCTCATGATCTTAAAGTTGTTTCTGAAAGGAAAGATAACATGTCATAGCTGTAAGCTCATTGCCATAAGGAATTCCATAAGCAAGGAGCAGCTACAGATAAGGCTCTAGCCCTAATTTCTGTGAGCCTCAATTTTTTAAAAAGAGGAACTTACCAAAGTATGTGGATTTGAGGATTGCAAGGTACTGCCAGAAATATAAGTAGAGTGAGTGCAGAACACAAATGCATAGAATCATTGGCATGAGCCTTAAAAGTTAGAGATGCAAATTTAAATGTAATTCTCCAAAACACAGGCAATCAGGGGAGAGAAAATAGATTAGGAGTGATGGGGTCCTCCAGTCATGGGTAGATTGGATTACTGGATGATTAATGGGAGCTTGCACGAATGCCTAGATTGGTTGATAGATCAATGGGATAGTTAGATGATGAATAGGTGATGACCAGATGAATACACAATTCATTATTTATTTATTTATTTATTTTAAGTTTTTCTATACCGGCATTCGCGATAAAAATCGCATCATGTCGGTTTACAATTAACAAGTGGATAGGGAACAAAGTCAAAAAATAACATTTAGTAATAAATAAATAATAATAATAGTATAAAAAACATAAAACAAGAGAAGGCTAAGGAATGCAGTTACATAAAACAAGGGAATAAAATAACTTGGATCGGAGAAAAGAAGCAGGGGTTTAATAGAAAGAACATATATGCCAGTCAATGTGCTTATAGCATTGATGAATTGCCCTTATGAGGTAGGGATGTTAATTACCATGATTAAGGCAAAGTCTGGGCGACTGGTTGATAATGGAATAGGTTCAGTTTAGTTCAGGAAATGCTTTCATGAATAGCCACGTTTTAAGTCATTAGTATGAACATAAGTACCATGCTGGGTCAGACCAGAGATTCATTGAGCCCAGCATCCTGTCTTTGACAGTGGCCAGTCACAAGAGTAGATCGAGTTTCCTGCTGTACACTCCCAGGGATAAGTGGAGAGTTTCTCGAAGGCACCTGATCAATAACTGTTTAGGGATTTTTCCTCCAGGAACTTGTCCAAACCCCTTTTAAACCCCAGTTATGCTAGTTGCCTTGTCCACATCCTTTGCAAACAAATTCCACAGATTGATTGTGCATTGAGTGAAAAAGTACTTTATCCAATTTTGTTTTGAATCTGCTAGTTTCAAGGAGTGTCCCCCAGGCTTTTTCTTCCTGGGCCCTTTACCTGTTCCATCCCACTCATGATTTATAAAAATCCCTATCATATCTCTATCGTATCTCCTCTCAATTGCTTCATCTCCAGGCTGAAGAGCCTTAAGCAGTTTAGCCTCATCTGAACTACTGCATTCAATTTCAGGCGGCAGTAATCTTCAAAAGAATATAATCAGAATAAAAGAAAGTCCAGTAAAGCAGGGGCGGTTCTATCATAAGAACATAAGAACATAAGAAATTGCCATGCTGGGTCAGACCAAGGGTCCATCAAGCCCAGCATCCTGTTTCCAACATCGGCCAAACCAGGCCACAAGAACCTGGCAATTATCCAAACACTAAGAAGATCCCATGCTACTGATGCAATTAATAGCAGTGGCTATTCCCTAAGTAAACTTGATTAATAGCCGTTAATGGACTTCTCCTCCAAGAACTTATCCAAAACCTTTTTGAACCCAGCTACACTAACTGCCACTAACCACATCCTCTGGCAACAAATTCCAGAGCTTATTGTGTGTTGAGTGAAAAAGAATTTTCTCTGATTAGTCTTAAATGTGCTACTTGCTAACTTCATGGAATGCCCCCTAGTCCTTCTATTATTCGAAGTGTAAATAACCGAGTCACATCTACTCATTCAAGACCTCTCATGATCTTAAAGACCTCTATCATATACCCCTTCAGCCATCTCTTCTCCAAGCTGAACAGCCCTAACCTCTTCAAACCTTTCCTCATAGGGGAGCTGTTCCATCCCCTTTATCATTTTGGTTGCCCTTCTCTGTACCTTCTCCATCGCAATTATATCTTTTTGAGTTGCGGTGACCAGAATTGTACACAGTATTCAAGGTGCGGTCTCACCATGGAGCGATACAGAGGCATTATGACATTTTCCGTTCTATTAACCATTCCCTTCCTAATAATTCCTAACATTCTGTTTGCTTTTTTGACTGCTGCAGCACACTCAGCCGACGATTTTAAAGTATTAATCCACTATGATGCCTAGATCTTTTCTTGGTGGTAGCTCCTAATATAGAACCTAACATCGTGTAATTACATGAGGCAGGGTAAGGCGGCTGCCTCAGGTGACAAAGTTTTGAGGCGGCAAAATTGTCCCTCAAAACTCTCCATCTGAGGCTGCTTCACCCTGCCTTTAGGCGCAGCTCTGCAAACAAGCCCGAGGGGGTAGGAAGAAAAAAACCAGCAGTGGCGCAATTTTGATGAAAGGCCCGTGAGGTCCTCACCCCTTTGTGGAAAAGAAGAAAGGATCTGCGGATGGCGCGGGCCCCTTTTAATGACTTGCCCGCGGGGTTCCCACCCCTTATGAGCAGGAAGAAGGAACCAGAGGGATGGCGTGGTTTTGACTGACATCTCGTGGGGTCCCCACCTTCCACAGGTAAGAAGAGAGAGATCATGGCAGCAGCAGCACGCTGTTGGTAACGTGCCCCGAGCCGAAGTAAAGCTGTGAGGCGGCCAAAATGACTGCTCTCGGGATTCCCCACCCTTCTCGGGCCTTTAGAAGGACACAGGGAGAAGGAGAGGCAATGGACCAACCATGAAGGGAAGGAAGGGACAAATTCCCATGTTTTCCCTTCTCTTCACTCAACTCAGCTCCCTTCCCTTCCCAGTGAGAGGAGAAGGAAGGAAAGGGGAGCTGAGCTGAGCTGAATGACTGAAAGGGGAGGGGATAGAGAGAGAAGGGAATGGAAGGTGAGGGAGAGGGAAGAAGGGGGATTGTCTAAGAGGGAAGGGATGAGGTGAGAGAGGGAAGGGGTGAGTTAGAGGGGGAAAGGGTTAGGGGGGTGTAGTGATAGGGTGTAACAGGTGAGTGAGAGAGGGAAGGGGTAGGGGTGAGTGAGTGAGTGTGGGAAAGAGGGGAGGAGCAAGCATGTATTGTGGGGAATGTGAATGAGAGAGAGTGAAGGGCCAGTAGAAGTAGGTGGCTGCCTGGAGTGGTACAGTGGGCGCAGGATTGCGACAATTGCAGCTCCTTGTTCTTCAGCATAGGAAGCTGTCGCATGGAAAGAAGGAGGCACAATCACTGTAGCCAGAAGGAGCAGAAGCAGCCTTGGCCCTTGTGGCCTGAAGAAAGCAGGAGCAGCCTCTGCCCAAATCCCAGGGGGAAAGAGGAGTCCTGTCAACTGCATGGGCTATAGGTGGAGGTGCATTCCCGAGGGGAGAGAACGTGTGTGAGCATGAGAGAGTGTGAGCAAGTGTGTGTGTGTGTGTGTGTGTTAATGAAACAGAGGACAAAGTTTGTGTGCAGCTCCTGTCCTCCCACTCCTCCACGACAATCTGAGTGACTAGAAATCAAACGTTCACAGGTATGGAGAGTGAGACATTTCTTTTATCCTTATTAGTTGTAATTATTGGGTGTTTGATGTGTCTGCTGTTTTTAAAATATTTTATTGATTTTTGGGGAATATTTAACAATTCTTATGTGAGTTTATTGAATGTTCTATTTGTTAGCTGTTTTGAAATTTTCATTTTCATATTGTTTTTAATAGAATGATGTTTTATATTTCTTGATTGTATTTGTTTTATGAAGAATGGTGATGATTCTGTTTTTCCATTGTTGCACTGCAATCAGAGTCTGGTTTGCTGCAGATTCTAGTTCAGTTTTTGTCTGGACGTTTCTATGTACGGTCTCTTTATTCTCTTTTTCATGAGGGTCTGGCTATGTTCTGCATGGGCGACAGAAGTGAGGTATTCTGCTGTATGTAGTTTCTGCATAGGGATGTTTAGCAGCCTGGTTTGTTCTGTTTTCCTAATAGGAGGTGTAATATTTGCAGTGTTGCTTTCATGGGCAGGTCTAAATGGCTACCCAGCGATATTCATTGCCATATGCACCTAAATTCTAGGCACTCAACGAGATATGCACCTAGAATTTAGGAGAATAGGTTGGAGGCATTCCAGGGGCAGGCAGGAGGCATTTCTGGGTGGAATAGAATTAGTCGCATAACTTATGCAGCTAACTCTGGTCGTCCCATAGAGTTGTCCTAAAGTTAGCCATTTAGACATAACCAGCTGCGCCTCTGAATATCCCTGTTAAGTTAGCTGGATAGCTAAATATGCTAAATTAACTAGCCGCCTCTGCGGCTGAATATCGGCCTCTCAATTTTACTTATGGCTTTCTGAGGGTCAAGCTCATATCTAACACACTTTATAATAGGCTTAATACCGTATGTGTTGCAAGTGTCTTGGTTTATTTGCAGGATTTTCTGGTTGACAGCACGACGGTGCATGTAAATATAATATACCTGATGTGATTGTTTTACCTCAAAAGACTGTATTTCATGTAAAACTTGTCATTATAAATGCGTTATTTGTAATTATGTGTGGGAGGGTCAGGGGGAGGAGGGGACTGAGCGCAAGGCTGTAAAACTTGCCTAAGTGGCCAATACCCTTGCACCGGCCTAGAGAGAAGGCTTTACACACACACAAACCATTCACCCTCTCCCACCTCCCCAGGGCTCACATGTTGTGGAAGATGGGAGGCAGGTGGTAGAGTTCCTGGGACCGTGACAAGGTTACCAACTTCCTGGAAATATCAATACCACGCTATCTGCCACTCCTCTGGGAACCCTGACGCCCGTCTCCCCTCTTCTCCAGCATTTCAAATCACCAAAAGGGCTAGACTCTAACGGGGATCCATTTCCTCACCTCCCACTCTCTTGGTGATTTGACCTGCACCCTGCTTTCGGGAGGGGGAGGGCGTTTTCTTTTCCCCTCGTTCAGGCAGCAGATTGCTTTGAGCCGTCCCCGCAGTGAAGGGCTACTTAATGTATGAAATGAGACTTAAGGACCCAAATCTATGAGAAAAGAGAGGGAAGACATTCAAATACCTCAAAGTTATAAATAATGCACAAGAAATGAAACAACATTCGTCAGCGGAGAGGAGTTTCTAGAGCAAGAGGCTCTGATATGAAACTCAAAGTGGGTAGACTGAGGAGTAGTATTGGAAAATATTTCTTCATGGAAACGCTGGTGGGTGCATGGAATGGTCTTTCAGTGAAGCTGACAGAAGTAAAACAGTAACAGAATTTTATTATTTTATGCTGTTTTATGAGTTTAATTTTATTAATTTATGCGATTTTATTGCTCACCGCTATTAGAAAAGATTCAAGCAGACAATAATAAACTAAACTAAAAGAAGGCAGGAGGGGAACCCTGGTGGTGAAGAAATGAAGGTAAAGCTAAAGATCAGCCGTGGTCCGTGACTGGCAGAAGGAAGAAAATTGGGCAGACTAGATGGGTCTCGTAATTCCTATCTGCCATCTGATCCTATGTTTCTGTGAATGGGATGACAGTTGCAACAAGACAATGACCAGATTGGGTGGCCGATGGCTGGATAGGCTGCTAATTGGATGAATGGGATAGCTGATAGAATAATGGTGTCATAAATTATCCTTTAGAGAAGAGTGATATATAGCTAAGATCGCGTATAATTATGGAGAAAGTGCAAGTCAGTTCATTTTAGAGCAGAGTGGTCTGCCAAACTAAATAATTGTATGCTGTAGTCTTACATTCCTAGTTCTAAGGGGAAACTAGGAATTTTCACCTATCGTACCTCTCCCTGATAATGTTATTAAAGAAAAGCAATCTCTTTTTCTCTTACATTGTGGTTTCTGTTCAGGCACTGTGGAGACAATCCAGGCCTTGCCTTTGGCTGAAGTGCTGCATGAACTGGGGGCAGGACGGAGCAAGGCAGGAGAGCAAATCAACCCAAGCGTAGGAGCTGAGCTTCTGGTGACGGTGGGGGAGCACATCGCTAAAGGTAAACCCCTGGGGATATGGGGTGGGAGGGCGAGACAGTGTTGGGGGCAATTCTAGTCTTGTGTAAAAATGAAGAACTGATGGATACCTTCTCTCGTGTATTTGCTGTGGAGGTACCCCCTGGCTAAGAATGCACTATGACCTTCCAAGGCTCCGGGACGGCCAAAGACACACCCTGCAAGCAGCCCTGGTGATTTCTGACTGCCCACCCTTCACTGCAGGCTCCAGGATCACAGAAATTCTCACACCGGAAGGGATGAGGTGGGGAGGCACCGAAGAGCTCTCATCAGCCAGCTCTCAGCACATTCAAATCTGAGGGGGGGGGGGGGGGACTTGTAAAGCCCAACATGCAACAAAGAGAGAGCCTCCGGTGAAAAAACACATACCTGCCAACATTGGAAAACCCTTCAAGTGGTGAAAGGTGTCACTGCTATGGAGTGCCAAGCTGAGGAGGACCCTCTCGGGGACCGGGAGCTGCTGGCTACTGACCCTGACCTTTACTGCCAGAGGGCTGTTTGAAGAGCAAACCTTGAAGAACTCAGTTGCTGACTGAAATGTTTTAGGGTAAGGAAGCTTGTAGGAGAAGGAGGGTTGAGAAATGGTCTGGTCTTTTACCTCATCGGAGGGAATCTCCTTCTGAAGATTCGAGAGCGTGAGAACGGAGAAGGTGTGAGAGACGGAGAGACAATTCTTCTAGCGCTAGAAAGCCGGGAAGAGTCTGCACATGACGGGGAAATATCATGCTCCTTGCCTTCCTCCCCTTCTCTTCTTCCTCTTTTCTCACCACTTCAGCGCCCGCCCGCCATCATTGCTCTCCCTTCTCTCTCACTTTCTCTCTCACCGTCTACATTGCTATAAGAAACGGATCTTGCTCCAGACTGGAACCAGAGGCGGCAGCTCAAGCCACCAGCCAAAAGCAAAGAAAGAGAGAGCGCCTCCCATTGGCCATACAACAGAATTTCCCTTCTCTTTCTTCAACTGTATTTCTTTCTATTATTACAATTTATTAAACACATTTTTTAGAAAAACTCACGCAAGGCAGTGTACAGCATATTAAATGACAATAAGCTAACAGGAAAAAGAGAGTATTAAATACATAGCATAAAGTCAATGTTAAATGACAAATAATTTTTCCTTATGACAAGTTAGTTTATCCGTAAATAAGAGAAGACATAAGAAGGAAAAAAACGGAAATAAGCAAAGATTTACAGATAGTGCTACAAATAGAGTTACCCATAATATGGGCAGGCCAACACAAAGAGTAGCTACATAAAACCTCTGGTCACACAGCCTGTGGCTGCAAGGAAAGGTGATCAGAAATAGGAACGTTAGCTTAGGTTATCTAATAGAGGTCAGGAGACCAGAGGCCGGTTAATCAGAGGCATCAATATCCAGAAAAGCAGTGAGCAGACAAGTTATTTGGCTAGTTAGCCAGATACCTTGTTATGGATATTCAGCGGGTTAAGTCTCCTATTGAATATAGTCCCTAAAGTTATCCTAAAGGTAACCTTACCTGCATACCTTTAAACCTAACCAGATATATTCTGAATATACTGTAGCTGGGTAGGTTTAAAGGTATCTGTATAAGTTTAACTGATTACATTCAGAATAAATCCAGGTAATTGACCAAATCCTTCTGACCCTTCAGACCTAATCACCCAGCCCCCCCCCCCCCCCCCAAAGACTTTAAGGTTCATGAGGGCTAGTGACCCACCCCCAAGTCCCAAAATACAAAAAAAAAAAAAGGTTGTGGGCCATAGTGACCTGAGGACAGGCCTCCCCTCCTCTCTCTATGATATTTAATATGAAGTCATCAAGCCTACCTTTCCCACTCACCTGCAATCTCTACCCACCCCAGACTCCAGTACAGAGCATGGTACAGTGCTATCCACTCCTGGCCAATTTCAGCGTCGCTTTGACAGCCACGCTGGGCGTGTGTATACTAACAAAGCTGCTGTCGGAGAAGGACTGGATGTATCTGAGGGCGGGGAGGACTGTACCATACTCCCAGCTGAGATCTGGAGGGGTCTGGAGGTAGAGTGGGGCAGCTGAAGGGGGCTTGGTGATTTTATATTAAATCTCATGGGGAGGTGAGCCAGTCTTGCATTACTATGGACATTTTTCTAAATTTTGGAGATTAGAAGAGTTGGGAGGCAGGGAGGGATGCTGTTGAGCGCTATCCCACACAAAAACTTAAAGTATTTTCAGGAGGTAGGAAGCTGGGGGATTAAGCCTAAAGACCAAGAAGAGTTTTTTGGGGGTTTTTTTTGTATACTTAACTGGCTATATATTCTGAATATAACCAGTAAAGTACATAAAACATGCCTTACTAGGTCAGACCAAGGGTCCATCAAGCCCAGCATCCTGTTTCCAACAGTGGCCAATCCAAGTCACAAGTATTTGGCAAGTACCCCAAACATTAAATAGATCTCAAGCTACTATTGCCTACTAATTAATAGCAGTTTATGGATTTTTTTTCTCTAGGAACTTATCCAAACCTTTTTTAAACCAAGTTACACTAACTGCTGTAACCACATCCTCTGGCAATGAATTCCAGAGATGAATTATGCATTGAGTGAAAAAGAATGTCCTCCTATTTGTTTTAAATGAGCTACTTGCTAACTTCATGGAGTGCCCACCTAGTCATTTTATTGTCTGAGAGAGTAATAACTGATTTACATTTACCTGTTCAAGTCCTTTCATGATTTTCTGGTCCTCTATCATATCTCCCCTCAGCTGTCTCGTCTCCAAGCTGAACAACCCTAACCTCTTTAGCCTATCCTCATAAGGCAGCCATTCCATCCCCTTTAACATTTTGGTCGCCCTTCTCTGCACTTTCGCCAATGCAGTTATATCCTTTTTGAGATGCGGTGACTAGAATTGCACACACTATTCAAGGTGTGGTCTCACCATGGAGCAATACAGAGGCATTATGACATCCTCCATTTTATTCACCATTCTCTTCCTAATAATTCCTACCATTCTTTTTGCTTTTTGATCGCCACAGCACACTGAGCCAATTTCGATGTATTATCTACGATGACGCCTAGATCTCTTTCCTGCGTGGTAACTCCTAATATGGAGCCCTAACCGAGTTATCAGGGCACACCTACCTGGATAGATTTAGCACTACACTGAGGCAGTCCTACAGTTATTCAGCTAACTTACAGGCCGATACAGTACAGTGCGCTCCGGAGCACACTGTTAGCCCGCGATTGGCTGCGCGTTTGATGCTTTTCTGTACACCCTCCGACTTAATATCATAGCGATATTAAGTTGGAGGCCCCAAAATTTAAAAAAAATTTGAAATTAAAAAAAAAAAAATGTTAAATCGGCCCACGGGTCAGAAGACGGACACTCAGTTTAGCCGGTGTCCGTTTTCTGAACCCATGGCTGTCAGCGGGTTTGAGAACCGACACCGGCAAAATTGAGCGTCGGCTGCCAAACCCCCTGACAGCCGCCGCTCCTGTCAAAAAGGAGGCGCTAGGGATGCGCTAGTGTCCCTAGCGCCTCTTTTTACCACGGACCCTCATTTAAATACTGGATCGTGTGCCCAGAAGAGTGGCCTGGGCGCGCATTGAGAGGGTGGGCGCTCGCCTCGGAGCGCCGGCTCTCCCGCCGATTTTACTGTAACGGCCTGTTAGCTGGATAATGATGAACATCAGCTAAGTTAGCCAGATATCACTGCTCTGCCTCGAAACATACTCAGCACACCCCTGACTTTTCTGACTAGGTTTTTAGTCAGATAAGTCAGGGGCAGTGAAACTGGCAAGATTTTCAACAGCCACAAGGCTGGTTCTTACATTAGATAAACTAGGAGGTTGCCTAGATTACGAAAATTGGCAGGGGGGGGGTTTAACACAGGAATGTCAGATTTTAATTTTGTTCAGTTACTATATCATTAACAATATTGTGTAAATAATAACTAAACATAACATAGTAATTTTGTCTCTGATTTCTAAGAATGTCACACACCATGAAACTCATAAATCAATCATTGCCAATGGTTTAGCCTACAAATGATATTCAATAAATATCTACAAAACCTGATGTATTCCATGCATACTGTTAAAAACGAATGGAATTAAAAATATTTGATTTTCTATTTCTCTTAGCTGAGAGATCTTTTATGGAGCAATTGTATTAATACAAATTAGCAGTTGAATCTTGCTCCATTGGACTGCCAGCTGAATCAGAACCAGTTTCTGTGCTGGGTTACAGTACCATGAGCCTTCATGTGCAACCCCCTCAAATATTTCCCACTATTTTATATCTCCTCCTACTTACTTTGCATACACCACGGGTCCCTCCAAATGACATAATAGTAAGTTCTGAATTCAGCCTGTAGGTATAATCGAAGGGTGATGGTTACAAATTTCCAACACTCTTCCACAGTATCCGCAACCCCAGAGAGGCTGGGGATCAGAGTCCTAGTGTGGGAATCCAAACCGGGCTTTCTGTAGGCTGGCCCTACAAATATTTTTTATTTTAATGTTGTGGTGGATGGAGAGGAAGGCTACAGTCTTCCAAATTCATAAGCAGAAGGTCATCCTGTCATGGGTCATCTTCATCCTTTATTTATTGCCTAGGTTGAGGTTTGATTGGGACAGTATGTTGCTGTTGGTATGACTCTTTAAGGTGGTAAGGTAAATACCACATTCCCTGACCACAGGTACCAGTAGTGGTGTTGGTTCTGCAGCTTACTGCAGCTAATGATCTGTGCCTGTCTGCATTTGCACATTTATGATACAGCTTGCACCAGTCTGATGCCCTCTGACTACTGTCCTAAACTGTCCAATGCAGGCATAATATGTGCATGTGTGTTGGTGTATATACATAATATATTCATATAATATATATATAGCTGTGAATGTGTGCTTGATTATACACACACATATACACACAATAGATATATATATAGCTGTGAATGTGTAGTTGTTGTTTATATACATATCACTGCCTTAAATCAAATTTTGATATCAAAACAACATTTTTTTTTAACTTTTCCAAATTGCACAGCTTTCCAGTGAGGTAGGATTCATTGAAATCACATAAAAATATAAGAGAAGTTCACTTGAAAAGCATAAAGAGTAATAGAGATTAGCAAAAAGTAACAGTATGATAAGCTGCCATGTGGTACTGCTGTTATCAACTGTACCACATTTTATAGTATTGTAAAGCACCGGGTTCCAGACCTTTCCTTCTCTCTCGTGTCATGTGGTAGCTGTTAGTAAGGCTGACAGGTTTCCAAAGAAGCACTGAGAAAGGACACTAGCTGTTAAGAACCCAGGTAAGTTTACAGTGGAAAAATAATTTAAGTTAAATACATTTAAATGATGACATCAGAATATGCATAAATAGATTTTATTTAACTGCAATGCTGAATTAAGCCGGCAGATAAAAAGGATAAGTTCTAACATTAAAATTACTTTGCAAACTTTCAAAATCATGAAACCTCACAATTTTTATCTCTGATATTTGTACCTTTAAATTGGTTATGACATAAAACCAAATCAATAATTTAACTGGAAATCATTTCAGTTGTCACCAGCTATTACTTAAATCTATAGTTCTTTAGCTGGTAAGCTATCACAGTGTGGGCTAACAATAATGACTATTTTTAACTTTCACTGTTAGTACAGCAACTAAATAATTCAAAGAAACAATTCTTTATACTAGCAAAACATAATAGGAAGCAGTTAGGTAAGTATTCCTCTCCATAGTTTTCACAATCTCTCTCTCTGAAACTTTGACCTTATTTTATAAAGAGAACTCAAAAACTGAACTTTTGTAGCAATCTTTAACCTCAGAATTTCTGGAGCGACCATTAGATAACGAGTTTGTGAATTTTTTGGTTAATAAGTTTCTCTTTTCTGTGTTTGTTCTTTTACTCTGTTCTTGGAAAAGTTGAAAGGATTTCTTTACTTGCTTGTCTAGGTAGACTTTGCTACTATTCCAGTTCCTGTATACACTTATCCGATATCCTTTGAGTGGTTAGGGTGCGCTGAATTCTTCTCCCCTGCCGAGGCTAGTTGGCGTAGCTTGCTGCTAGGATCCATGGCTTGAGTGGTCAGGGTCTGCTCTACTGCTGTCTCTCGTGGTCTCACTTTGCCTGGTATGTGCTTCTGCTAACTCTCACACACTTAGCTGGAATGTGATCTACAGTCTTTTCTTCTTTCTTGAGCCTAACTAGCTATAAATAAATAAATAGCATGTTCCTAATTACTCTATCACGAGATTCCAATAGCATAACTAAGATCTTTCTACAGGTGGTCATGTAGGCTAGTTGAATTGCTCTTTCTTATGTGAGAAAAAACAATAAATGAACTTCCCTTTTCTGTCTAAGCAACAGAGAGATGAGTGATGATAGTGTTCAGTAGCACTAGTGAAAAATTCTCTCACACGTACCTTCATTCAGTTTATGAGAATTACAGCTCTTTTCCTGAATATTTTCCCTTAGTTTAACAGTTCCTTATACAAGACTACTACTCATTTTCACAATAAATTATGGGATAGTTTTTCTATCCACTAGTAACACATGCCTTAGCAGCATTTATCCACCACATATGCTGTGGTGGATAAACTAGTAATTCCAAAAATTACTAGTTTTTTGGAAACTTTTAGTAATTATTCCCTCCCACAAATTTTTTAAATTTAAGGACAGTTTATAGAACTGTAGTACACACTTAGAGGCCGATGGAATGATCTGAGCATTAAAAAAACTGTGCACTGGTTTCCAGTGCAGTATTTTTAATGCTCAGGTTAAATTTTTTTAACTCCCGATACAGTAAGCTAATGATATGCTAATGCAGCAGGAATTAAAACATGCACAAAAACTTTAAAATGTGGTTTGGTACAGGGGAGGGGGGAACTGTCTGTGACAGCCTTGGCCACCATTTAGCTGGATAAATACCTATTTATGTGTCTGTCTGTCTGTCTGTCTGTCTATCTATGGAAAGCAGCTGTATCTAATCTCACACAAACCAGGTGTAACCCTAAGACCAATATGTACGAATACTACACCTGAAAACTCAAGGGCTAGAAATGGACAGAATACATTTTTTCCTTAACAATTTTTAAGTGTTTTTGATCTCTTGTGGAGAGTATGTTTTTCACAAAAAAATATTTTTTTGAAAAAATGTATTCTGTTCATTTCTAGCACATGAGTTTTCAGGTGTAGTATTCGTACATAATAGAAAGCAGCTGCCAGAAAGCCAGATAAGTCAGTACTTATATGGCTATTTGGCACGGGTCACTGCTATTTAGCCAGATAAGTACTTGATCCAGCTAAGTAGAGGTAACCTGCCCCAGATAGCCTAATTCAGTACTTATCCGGGTAAGTGGGGCCAGTCCCCACTTAGCCAGATAAGTACTGACTTATCCACGGACAATTTTAAACCTTGTTCCCCCTTTTTTAGGGAGGATCTTCCCTACCTCCCTGCCTAACCTTCCTTCCCTTTCCCCTCTCCACCCCGACCCCTAATTCCTAACTAGCGACCCCTAATTTTTTTTATTTTTTTACTTACTGCACCTGAGGAGCAGAAGCAATATCTGCATACCGGCCGGCTGCTGGCGTGCGCTTCCCCGGGACAACGTACAATGGTGCTGTCCCGGCCCGCCCCTTGTGCATGTACCAGTATTTAAGCGCTTGGCTGAGCCTTTTTCAAAATTTGTGCAGCGCGCACAAGGCCCAGCCCCACACGTAAACCCCAGGATTTACGCGCGCAGGCCTTTTAAAATCTGGCTGTAATAGTTTTCGCCATACCTCTGGTAACAAATTCAAGATCTTAATTATGCGTTGAGTAAAAAAATATTTTCTCTTATTACTTTTAAATGGATCACCCAGTAACTTCATTGTGCATCCCCCTAGTCTTTGTACTCTTTGAAAGAGTAAACAAGCGATGAACATTTACTCGTGCCAATCCACTCATTATTTTATAGACCTCTATCATATCTTCCCTCAGCTGTCTTTTCTCTGTCCTATCCTTTTTAGCCTTTCCTTATAGGGGAATCATTCCATCCCCTTTATCATTTTGGTCACCCTTCTCTGTACCTTTTCTAATTCTGCTAAATCTTTTTTGAGATGTGGTGACCAAAACTGCACACAATACTCAAGATGAGATCACACCGTGGAGTGATACAGAAGCATTATGATGTTCTCTGTTTTATTCTCCATTCCTTTCCCCAGCATTCTATTTGCTTTCTTGGCTGCTGCTGCACACAGAGCAGAAGATTTCAAAATATTATCAATGTTGACACCTAGATCCTTTTCTTGAATGATGACTCCCAGATCCTTTTCCTGAATGGTGACTCCTAATGTGGATGGCATGGTGTCTCTGAGCGGGGTGCACTACTCCAGGAGTGGTACAGGAAGGCAAGGCAGAACATTGGAATTGACAGAGGCTGGTCTTCTGTCTAGCCAGTCCCCTCCACTGCAGTTTGGGCCCTTGGGTTCTGGGGGCCAGTAGGACTTGACTGCAGTGGCAGTACATCAAGGGGAGTCAACAGCATTAGACAAGGTTGAATAGGCTGAGCAGGCTGGAACAAGCCTAGACAAGCTGGGTAGACTGGAGCAAGGCTGGACATAGACACGGGCTGGAAGCTTGGACACAGAGTACAGGCAGGGCAACAAGGCTTGGTTCAGGCAGGGCGAGGCAAGGCTTTAACTGTGGACAGAGACAGGCTGGAGCAAGGTTAGACTGGATACTGGGGCTGGATACAGAACAAGGACTGGGGCTGAATGCAGTGATAAGCCAAGGTACTGAGCATGGCCAGGCAGAGGCACAAGCAAGGCAGGATACTAAACAGGGAATGGATGTTGGTTCGACTAGACTGGATAGGGCATGACGAGGTCAGACAAAAACATGACTGGATAAGATCAAATAAGGACTAAGCAAGACAACACAGAACAAGGAATATAGAAGCCCAAAGGCCTACAGCCTTGCCTGTAGGCCACTAAACTATAGGTCTGAAAGTCCCTAAGTATAGAGGGGCCTGGATAGGCTACACAAGGCAGAATACAAGAGTAGGGTGGGCTCAGAGGCCACAAGGCAAGGAAAGGCCTAGAATAGGCCACAGAGCAAGAACAAGAGCAAGGAATGGACTAGATAGGCCACAAAACAAGGCACAAAAAGCAAGAAGGCCTGGCAGCCACAAGATAAGGTAAAGCCAAGATAGGTCACAAGACAAGGAACAAGATGCAAAAAGACCCAGAGACCACAGGGCAAGGGAAGGCCTGAGTAGGCCATAAAACAAAGCATAAGGAGCAACAAGGTATGGAGCAAGGTAAGTGTGGCCAGGTCAGAGAGCCAAGAGTGACTCAATGAAGAGGCAAAGGTGTACTGGCAAGACTGGGTTATATAGAGGGCTGGAGTTTGGGTATGGTGCAAGCAATGAGAAGGAGCTTTCAAAGCTGGAAGTTAAGCTTGCTGAGGTCCCATAGTGGAGAGGAGGCTGCACCACAGAGTCAGGTAGTCAATGAGGAGGCAGCTCAGATAGCTTGGAACAGAGCTCACTGGAGACCTCTTCTGGTGAGAAGGAGTTGTAGTAGGCAGGATCAGGGCATGATGAGGCTGCACAGCAAACAAAATTGTGACAGTGGAACCTTGCATTGTGTAGCTATAATTTAGGTTACTCTTCCCTAAGTGCATCACTTTGCACTTGTCCACATTACATTTCATTAGCCATTTGCATGCCCAGACTCCAAGCTTTGCAAGGTCCTTTTGCAATTTATCACAATCCTCTTGTGATTTAACAACTTTGAATAATTTAAGTGTCACTGACAAATTTGATCACCTCACTCACTTCTATGTTTTAACTGTACCTTTGTCTAACAGAGGCCTCTGTGAAAGCGGACAAGTACACAGCTTCTGCTCTCTCTGTAGACAGCAACTCTCTCCCTCAAATTCTAAACTGTCGCATTGCTACGTTACAGTGGAAACCCTCCTATTGCTGACATCACATGGTAAAATAGTCCTGGAGGTAACTGAGATCTGGTATACACAGTCCACTGCTAAACTCCTCTATTCCTTGTTGGAGATATACTCCCTAAAAAATAATTTTTAGGAACGTTATTTTAAAGTGGACTTTTGAAACATAAATGAAATTGCGATGTGACCATTGCTAGAATAGTTACTCATTTTCTAACAAGATGTTTTCCTTCTCTCCATAGCAGTGGCCTCAGAACCTTGGTTTTGTTTTTATTTTTCTGAGTTGATCGAACTTCTTTTATCAGGCCTAGCATAGCAAACTCCAAAATGGACCCAAACCACCCAAAAAATTTCAAGTTAAAAAAAAATTAAAACCACCTCAAACACACTTTATCTCAGTCAGCAATCACCCAAAAGATAGCCATTATCACATAAAATCACCAAACATCCATAGGAATCCACCTGAAATATCCCAAACACCTTTATACCCATAGTTCGAGATGATCATTTTTTTTTATCCAAATTGCTAGTCAAATAGTAGACTTCAACAACTTCTCTGATGTTATCAACTATTTCCCACCTTTTGTTTTTGTGGTGTTTTACCTCTTTTTATACCCAAAATGCACTCTGAAAAAGAGGTTGAATTTTGACTTTAAAATGCACTTTTAAACCCAAAGGGTTAATTCAGGTCTTCATCATCCTCTCATATGACCCCCCATCCTCTTCTCACATGACCCCAACCAACAATTTCTTTACATTTTAATAAATTTAATGAGTTATGAAACTCACTGGTGTTGGGTCTGCCATTGTGCTTCCTGGCTGCTCAAACTCAGTAGGGAGCCTCCCCACCTAAATCAGGGCATTTAAATTCTAATTTTGTTGTTTTCTGCTTTTTTTATACTTTAAAATTAGGATTGGGCCCACAACGTTGTGACCCTGCTGCTGTCATCAATGACGTCAGCGGATGCCACCTCTTCTCATCCTACCAGGGGTTTTCCCAAGGCCCCTGGTTAGGGTTGCCAACTGGCTCCAAATGTTCAGGACAGGTTGTTCTGGTCCTGGTTTTATCCCATTGCATGGAGGGACTTCTTCTTGTGCTCTTCTAAGGAAAGGCAATAGGAAAGTCAGAACTACAAGTCCCTGCATGCAATGGGATAAAACCAGGACTGAATCAGCTATCTTGAAAATCTGGAGCCAGTTGCCAACCCTACCCGATGCCCATATACTGCAGTGGCAGCTTCCTCAAGGCTGCTGCTGCTGCCGCCAAGTTTGGCCTTCCCCACAGCGGCACTTAAAATTTAAAATTCACCACAGCGGCCCTTCTCCAGGAGTGGGAGGGCTAGGAGTGGCAGTGACAGCTAATTAGGTGCTCGCTCATGCCCCTGCTCCTTCTGAGCCACCAGGAACTTTCTGCCGGTTCCTGTGGTCTCCTGTAACATCACGGCACTCAGCCGCTTTACAAAAAACAAAACATGTCCCACATGGCATCTTCTGCCATGGAGAGGCTTAACTCAGCTCCTACGGCTTCTCCTTTCAATGTGGCTGACATCTGCATTTACTTTCTATGCAGCACGCAACCGCTAATGGCAGCACCATAGCTGTTCCTCTCCCGAGCCCCCCAATAAAAAAAAAAGTACAACTTTGTGGCCATGCCTCCTGGGCTCCCCAGACCGAAGTCACGCCAACCACAGGCTCCTCCATGAGCAGGCCTCACTAGCCCACTTCAGCCTGCCAGCCCAGGAACCCCAGGATCCAACCAACAGAGCAAGTAAATATGTGAGACCCTTCTGGGTTAGCCACTAGATGGCCCTAGCATCCCATTAGACAGCTAGAGAGTATACCACAGTCCTGCACCTCTAGCGGCTGCCTGTGTAGGTGGACTATGAGCTAAGAGCAGGTGTGGCATGCGAGTTCAGCTTTTGAGGAGTGAGGTGCTCCAGGTGTGTTTATTTGACAGTTAGGCCTGTTCCCCTCATGGCTTTATAATTTTTTTGAGGTTCTACCTTCCTAGGTACTACCTGCCTGTCTGGAGGTTGGTCTCATTTTAGAAGAAGAGATTTTGTTAAGACTTTTGCCATTTTTTGAGAGACATTATTGCAGTGGAAGCCTGATCATTTTGGTACGGGCAGTTCCCCTGATCCAGATCCCAGAACACTGAGGGCCTGACCGAACCCTCTCTAGGAGAGAGATAGATCTGCATGGCAGTGACTCCCCTTTAGAGAACATTTTTGGCTGTAGGAGATTTATACTATTTTAATTTGGCAGGAAGTTTTTTTCTTCTCCACAAAAGCAAGAGTACAAGTATAAGAAGATCCAATCCCCCCCCCCCCCCCCCCCCCCAAAAAAATAGCAAGGTTGACCAGCATGGAATGACAATAGGGCTTTTATATATTTTCAGAAATAAGTAGTGAAAAGTGTAAGGATGCCTGTCATGAGTGGCCAGACAACATGGCTACACACTGTAGCTCATGGCAAAAAAGGACAAACAGCCATCTCCTGAAGAAAGTCAAACTTGCAGAGCTGACAGAAGGTGATTAAAAGTTCAAAGAAAGTTCATAACCAGAACTACAATACTGTAGGTAGAAGCACTGAGAAGACTCGGTGGGCCAAATGGTCCTTATCTGCCAATATCTACTGCATTAGGCCAATGACCACTGGAGGGTACTCTGTTCCAAATGGCAAATCCATTTCCTGCAATACTGAGAGTGTTCATCTGATGGTATGAGGGGAAGAGAAACCCCAGGGAAGAGGCAGGAGAGACGTGAGAAAGTGTCACCGTAGGGAAGAGGCAAAAGAGATGTGCACCAGTGCCAATGCAAGAACTAGCAGAGGAGAGATGGAGGAAGATCATGGAGGCAGAGACACTGCTGGAAAAGGGAGGAGAGTTATGGAAAAAGGGATGCTAGGAGAGGGACTTATAAGAGTTATGTGTAAGTTTACACTGACGAAGGTGTAAGAGAGTTATGGAGAAAGTAACAATACTGGAGGAGATAGGAAGTGTCATGGGGGCGGTTCCACTGGTGAAGAGGTTGGAGAGCTCTTGAAGAGTTGTGTGTCTTTCTCGCTGGGACGAGCGCCTGTCGCCTTTCCAAGCTCTCTGGATGACCCGCCTTGCATGCGGAATTCCTGTATTACTGTCCTAAAGCAGTGGAACAAGCCAGAGAACGTCCTTGCCTCTTCTTCTAGGCACTGTGTGAACGAGAAAGAAAAATCTTAGCAATGGCAACTGTCATGGATCTCCGTGCCAACCCTTGTGAAGCTTTTAGATAGCTGCGGGAGAAGTCTGAAGACGTAAATTTAAGAGAGTGATTCCAGCTCACGGTGGCAGGAGCAGCCAGGATTATTTTTAAAACCAAGCTTAGGCCTGTCAAAAAGATGAGGGGGAAACCACTGGTAAGAGAGACAAGAGCTGAGATAGAATTGAATTTTGCATAATTATATTCTGCCATTTTAACACAGTGGATAAACAAAGTGAATCACAGCAGCTAAAACTTTATACACATGGACACTGCTCCAGTCAGAGGCTCCGGGAAATTGTAAAGTTGTCCTCGTAGATCAGTGGTTCCCAACCCTGTCCTAGAGACCGCTCCCCCCCCCCCCAGCCAGTCGGGTTTTCAGGATATCCACAATGAATATGCAGGAGAGAAAATTTGCATGCTGCACAGAGAAAGAAAGGAATCTCCTGAGTCCTGTGGAGCGCTCAGTAAGGCTGCCTTCAGCCCCCTGATTAGGGCAAGGATAGGCAACTCCAGTCCTCGAGTAGTGCAAACAGGTCGGGTTTTCAGTACATCCATAATTAATATGCAAGAGGTATATTTGCATGCACTGCTTCTATCGTATGCAACTATATCTGATGCCTGTTAATTGTGGCTATCCTGAAAACCTGACCTGTTTGTAGGACCAGAGTGGCTTACCCCAGCCTAGAGTGAGACTGGCCTCCCACTTCTTCCTGTTAAGACCCCAGACATTTTTTTTTAATAATTTAATTAAACACAGCCTGTGAATATATTTAGGAATCAGTATGTTCAGACCCTAATTTCTTGCTTTCTATTCACTGCATCCTCATTCTCTTTGATCTCTTCTAGTCCCCTCACATCTCGTCTTTCTTTCCTATTACCTATAGACTTTACTCCATTCTGCAGCTTTCTTCCAATTTTATTTCTGTAATCTTGTGCACTGTGCTTTGTAATTCTGCTACTAAATAACTGTTTTTACTCTCTCGATTCTGGATATTTCCTCTGACTTCTGCCAAGCACTGCTGAAGCTTCCAGGTGCTTTATTGCCTCTGTCTAATTTCGATTCAAGGCACTAATCAGCGCCCATTCAAGGGCCAATGCAATAAAACACGCCCAGGCTAGCGTACGTGCACACGCGCAGTTGGATGCGCGTTTTAGACGCGCTAGACTAGCGCCCAATGCAATAAGGAGATTAGCGCGTCCAAAACTCGCGTCCCAACAAATGCGTAGCCGGTTGCGCTCATCGCAAATAAATTCCATGTAGATGAGGCTAGGAACTATTACCCCCCAATGCAAAAAATCACTGACAAAATTTAACTCCAGGCCCGGAGGTAGCATTAAGTCAATCCGCGAGAAAAGGGCTCAGGAGAAATTTAAAAATACGGTCCTCTGTGGTTCCTCCTAGTTAGCATCGTCGTGACACTTACATTTACTGCTTGCAGTGTTTAAAAATAAATGTATATGGGCTTGACTTAAAATAATAAAATTCTGGATGCACAATTTACCCGCACAATTGCTAGGGGTGCTTAGCTATGGGGGTCCAGCAACCTCAGCAAACTCGGCCAGAAGCGGGATAAAAATGGACGCTCGTATTTAGCGCCCGATGCATTTAAGCACCAGGGACGCACAATTCTTCCTAGCACGTCCCTATTTTATGCATGTGGGCGCTCAGTGGCGGTGGCCGTGTGCGTTTTAACGGGCATCTTATTGCATCGGCCTGAAAGAAGGGAATTTATATTGTTATCCCTTGTCACCTGAAGAAGTATCGGCCCTCGGGCCTCGTTGTGTTTGGTTTATTACCTGTTTCAAGGAATACAATACAATAAAAATTGCAAATTTAAAAAAAAAAAAAAAAGAAGGGAAGGTGTCATTGATGGAATTGCTTCATTTAATGGATGCCTGGATTCCGAGGAGAGACTGGGGCTGCAGTTTGTGGATGCCAGATTCCAGTATTTAAGAAGCGAATATTTCCTCTGACATAGATGGCTTTTTTAAAATTACATTTTCCATTTTGTGAAATTTCCTGCAAGGGACTAGGTCAATGCCTCAGTCTACATAGTGATTTTGGGAAAGGACACAGTTCTGCATTTCAGCCATGCCTGGATTTAAGAAAATACCCAGGGCATCAGATTTTGAAGGCTCCAAATACCTTAGCTGGTCAGGAGCCTTCCTCCATTTATTTTAGGGCCACTTTGGCCCAACGCTTCCTCCCTCGCATTCTGATCTCTGAAGATGGAACCCTGCCCCTCCCCTCTGGTCCTGTCTATCAAGGCTTAATTTGGGGGCAAAAAGGAAATGGAACTGCAGAGCAGGGGGAGGGGCAGTAGGAGGTCGGATGTGACCTGTGTGAGAGGGATAAGCCCTTCCCCCCCACCCTCACACTGCTTCCCTCCAATCCCTTCATTCAATTCGATTGTAAGCCCTTTTAGGGGATAGTGAATTACCTATTGTACCTTATTATAAACCGATGTGATATCTCTTTTTGAAATGAACATCGGTATATAAAAATTGTAAATAAATAAATAAATAAATAAAATAAATTCCCCTCCTCCATTCCCTCACTTACTCTCTTGCCCCTTTCTCCCCCTCTAGTGTGACCACCAGTGGCAGAGGTGGGAGTCTGGGAAGCTAGCACAGTAAGCAGCAACCTGGCCAGGAAGGTGACATGCCCAGTAGTGGCAAAAACAGTAGGGCTAATGAATATTCACCTCATGTGTCTTCAACCTTGGCCATTATACCTCATGGCCTCCTCAACTGGGCCAGGAAACTGCAAAAAAAATCAAAGTTGTATGGCTATCCTGTCTCAGGATAAGCAGTTCCAAGACATTCTGCTCTGCTCTGCTTCCTCTAGGCCCTGGGTGGCCAGAAATAATCTGTGTTCTTTTCTGTTTCTGCAGGAGAATTGGAACTGATTTACATCGCCAGCTCTGTTCCACTTCCTTGGGTCCCAGAAAAAAGACAGTAGAATGCCAGTCTGGGTTGTTCCACCAGAAATGAAGCTCTGAGTAACAGACACTAAAAGGGGTTGAATTAGCCCAAGTTTGAAACTTGTGAACTGTAGTGCCAATCATCAAGGCCAGGGTTGAAGCCTTGACGACTGGCATTATTGCTCATAGGTTTCAGACTTGCCCTAATTCAAACCCTTTTTGTATCTGTTCTTTGCTGTGCAGTTTCTGTTTCAGTAACAGCCTTTCCCCTCCTGCTCCCTGTAAAATGGGAGGGTAGGGGATGAATTAGGGAGCAGAGTGATTGTTGTCTGCTCCAACTCACCCACTCTCCTCCTCTGCCTGGAGCACACCTACATCTTAAAGAAGTGCCGGAACTGCGTTCCAGGCCATTCCCCCAGAAATTAAGCCCTGCGGTCTATGGTCATCAAAATCTTAAAATCCGGTTCAGACTCCAACAAAATGAGATCATGGAAGAGTCCCCCTCCCACTTAGGAAAGATCTTAGCTTGACTACAAAGAGAACTTGTCCAGTTAGGCCGTGCAAACCTGAAATGTGATTGTAAGCAGGAAATTGAGCAGATGTGAGCCAAAATCATGCAGCTTCCCCAGCAAGGCAACCCAAAGGCGAGATCATTTTTGGAAAGTGGCTTAATTCATTAAGGAACTCCTATGGAAGAAAGTTGTGTGGTCATGAGGGAAGTCTGGAGCTTATGTTGGTGAAGTCCCATGCACGTGCTGCCAGCTTATGATACACACCCATGTTAGTGCTCTGATTAAACGTGAGAGAACCGCATCTTCCATGTCGAAGGTCAGGCCGCTCAGTTTACTGATGCACTCCAGGATACAAGAGATGGTTTCACACTGAGACTTGAAAACAGAATGGATTGAAGGAGAATATGATTGGTTATGGCTACAGATTATCTACAACAGACTTCAGAAACTTCTTCAGGGATCTCTCTACCTCCAGTGCAATAAAAACGCCCAAGATATTCATACAGAGAACCTATAGAGCATACACCGTGCCAAGGCAGAGTAGGCAGTGCCTAGGGGTGCCACACTGAAAGATGCGTCTCTTCCTAGAGAAGTGATACATTCCCTGTAACACCACACAATCAGCAGAGCTTTCCTAACCCTCCTCTTGAAGAGCATTCATCTCAGGAATCATCCTTTGCAGATGATTCAAAGCCTATCTATCTATCCCTGAGAGAGCATTAATCCTGCCCCTCAGGACTCACCTTCTGCAGACATTTCAGAGCCTGTCTATCCATCCCTTGAGATAGCATTAAGCCTGCTTTCTCCAAGCTTAGTACCGGTTCCTAAATGAACAAAAACACAAGGGTAAGATTTATTGAGAGTTGCTGTGCATTAGTTGTGATTAACAGGCTGAATGTAAAATACTATGATAGTGATATATAATAAGAGGTATTAACGAATGCAGTAATATATTACAGTGATGTATTATAGGTTTGAAATAAACTATTCCTGCTTTATAATTTGGTTATAAAGTCTTGGTGTTTAGGAATGCAGAACTATTATATTGTCTTATATTGCTGGAGATTTCTCAATTATTTAGTAGATGTGAGGATGTAATACAGCACAGACTGTTTTAAGGTTGCCATTAAGAACCAGAACCCAAAAGACTGGCATGTTTAATCAGTTTGTAGATAACTGAATGTCCTTGCTGTAAGTGTGGTTGTATATATTAAACAGGCTAATGTAATCCCATTACACAAAAGTGGGAACAAAGGTTCGATAGGCCATCTCATACCTGTCAGTCTAACTTCAGTAGTGGGTAAAGTCATGGAAAAAGACAGTGGAGCACCTAGAAACGAGTAGATTGCAGGGCAGCAGATGACATGGCCAACTTGACTGAGTTCTTTAATAAGGTAACCAAAGTGATAGACCAGGGAAGTGCTGAGGGTGGTAGCACATCAGGACTTTAGTAAGGTTCTTGATAATGTTCCACAGAGAAGACTGGCCCAGTCCCAATTAGCCAGCATGAGACTAGGATAGAAAACTGTTAAGTGGGTGAGGACTTGGAGGAACTGGTTGAGCAATAACATTAAAAAATGTGGGCAATA
The DNA here is from genome assembly GCF_901001135.1 of Rhinatrema bivittatum. Taxonomy (NCBI): domain Eukaryota; kingdom Metazoa; phylum Chordata; class Amphibia; order Gymnophiona; family Rhinatrematidae; genus Rhinatrema; species Rhinatrema bivittatum. The sequence goes on along the minus strand of NC_042623.1, from coordinate 34,240,074 downwards.
GAACCCATTCTGCTGAAGAAAAAGGGGTCAGTTTTCAAAGGTTTTAGGCTCCTAACTTTTACAGTTAGGCTCCTGAATTGGCTGTTTTGAAATTTTACCAGAGCTGGGCTTCTGAATTTAGGAGCCTATAAAGAGGGTAGCTACAGGGACGTTAGGATAGAGAAAAAAAGTTAGGAGCTGAGCACCTATTTTTAGAACTAAGCACCTAACTTAGGGGGTCATTTTCTATCCCTATCGCACGCGAAAAGGGACTTTTCACGTGCGATAGCTAGATAGGTGCGGAGTTGGGGCAGCGTCAGGACCGGAAGAGGAGTCGTCAGGGCAGCGTTGGGATGGACGCTGCGGAAACTTCACTGACGGTGAAAAGGTAAGACCCCCTTATCGCCACCAGTAGCGCAGCCCAATAGCACCACCTTTCACGGTGGCGCTATTGGGTGCGAAAGCTGGCAGCGATATCAACGCAGTGGTGCGATCGCTGCAGGCTTTCGCGATTCGCCCCCCGTTACCGCTCGATTCACAAAGCCCTGCGATTTTAGAAAATCCAGGCCTTAGGATGCTAAATCTAGGCCTATGAATAACAGGCCAAATTTAGGATTCTAAGCTCGGCTGAAAATAGGTGTTTAATTTAGGAGACTAATTTTAGAAGTTCAAATTTTTGAGAATCTCATCCTCATGGTGACCAGTGAGTGCCTCAGAGCTCAACGCTAGAGTCAGTTATTTTCAATATCTTTGTTAACCCGATTTTAGAGGCACTGGAGAGAAAATCTGCTTGTTTGCAGAGGATAAGACACTCTAGGCAGACACAATGGGAGGGTTTGAAAAAATAAAAGCAGACTTGAAATAACTCAGAAGAATGGTCAAGAGTCCGAACGCTCTGCTTCAACACAAAAGAAAACAAAACAAAAAAAAAAAAATATTTTTTTCAATTAATTCATTCATTCATTAAAATCATGCATCCAGAAGGCAAAACTCCCTTAGCCACTTATCAATTGCAAGGATAAGAATTGGCAAGTGTAAAACAGGACAGAGGCCCAGCAGTCATCATCTCAGTCGATAAAGCCACAGAGAAAGCTAAGCATATACCTGGGTGTGTACACAGAGCTGCCATCAGCAGTGCTGGAAGCAGGCGGGATCGAGGTACAGCATATACCTTGATCCTGAGGCCCAGATCCTCCTGTGCACAGGTACCAGGTGAGTGGGAAGGTTAGGGTTCAAATGGAGGGGCCCCTCCATTTGAGAGGAGTGGAGAGAGCCTTTGCTGATAGAATCGCCTAACCGGAGAGGGGGGGGGGGGGGAGAAGTTAGCGAAACAACCACTGTTTATTATTTTTTTTAAATTATATACTTGGAGAGATTTGGGGGGTGGTGGCTGGGCTTAGCAGAGCTGATTGATGTGTCTTTGGGTGTGGTGGGGGGGCTGTGATTCGAGGTGGCAGACTGGCTCTGAACCTTTGTTTTTTTCTGTATGGAGGCTAAATCGATTATATTCTTTCAAAGGCTAAGGTAATTCCGGCCACACAAGGCCAGATAACTTTAGCCCTGCTCTGAGACAGACCTAGCACGATTTATCACTATAGGGAGAATATAAACATTTTTAAAATAAAATAAAGTTATCTGACTAACTTAGCTGAATACATGGCGATATCCTTAAATTAGCCAGATTACCGCACACCAAAATGCCTCTTTTTTCCATCTGGCAAAGTTATAGCCAGATAATGATTTATCCTGCTATTATAATTCAGCGGATATGTGCCCCAGATATTCAAAAGTTGGTATTTAGCCGGCTAACTCACAAGATATCCAGCTAAATGCCATTGATTATCAATGCCCCTCAATATTTAGCAGGCTTCAGTAAAATATAGGAAAGTAAAATTTTTGATAAAAAAAAATAAATAAATTCAAGGATAAGGGATCATGATATGGAGGGAGACAGAGGAAATATGAGAAAACTAGCTAATACCCGCTGAAATTCCCTAGAGGCCCCTATACCCACCCCCTCCTCCCCAGCCTCGGCCTAGCACATTCCAATCCCCCTCCCTAGTCTGACCTCCAAACTCTCACCTGTCCCCAGTCTGATCCTAGCACACTCCTACCCATCCCAGTCCAATCCCAATAGTCTCTCCAACTGTCCACCTTACTTCACCTGAGCTCTCTTCTCCCCTCCCATCCCCACCTTCTCACCCCCTAAATCCAATGCAAGCACTCTCTCCTCCTCTTCCCTCTACCTCTAAAGCCAGATCCAAGCACTCTCTCCTCCCCTCCCCTCCTCCCCAGTCCAACCCCAGCACTTTCCTCCTTCCCTCAGTCTGGCCCCCAACGCTCTTCTCCCCCACCCCACCCCCGGCTCCCCAGCCCAACTGCAGCTCTTTCTCCCCCTCTCTATCCCCACCCCATCCCTCTCTCCTCCCCCCTGACCGCATTCCTCTCTCTTTTTCTCCTCCCTAGCCCTATCTCAGCACTCTCTACTCTCGCCCTCTCCAGCCCAACCCCAACACTCTCTCTTCAGCTTCCACCTAGTCTGAGCCCATCACTCTCTCCTCCTCTTCCCCTAGTCCCAACCTCAATACTATTTCCCCCCCCCCCGCCCCCGCCCCTCCCTGGGCCAGGCTCCCCAGCCCTCATATCCTCTTCCCTGCCTTCTGACCCAAGCACTCTCCCGCCCAGCCCTTTTTCCCCCTCTTTTCCCAGCCCAACCCTATCTCTCTCTCTTTCCCCTGCCAGTCTGACCTGAGCATTCTCTCCTTCTTCACCCTCCTGTACGACCTAAGCATTCTCTCCTCTTTTCCCTCAAGTATGACCCAAACATTCTCTCCTATGCCCCCTCCCTAGCCCAACTTCCTCAAGCTATTGAATATCAGTCCTCTTATCCACTCTAGCTGCCATCATGTAGGCATGTTGACTTGCACTGTTCGTGTCTCCTCCACAATCCTCTGAGTGCATAAGTGGAGGTTAATGCCTGATCCTCCTTCCAACCCATGCTGCCGACTCCCCTTCCAGTCTTTTCTGGTTGTGCACTGATGTCTGCAGAATGGCTGAGAGGCTAGATGGGAATTTTCCTTAGTTGGTTGTGCATGCACACCCCACCAGTTCCCAAAAGACAGACACCATCTGGTCTACCTAAGCGCATTATATATAAATGATACTTCTTTACTTAGAGGGTGGCAGCTGCATGGAATAACCTACCAATACTATGACAGAATTTAAACATGTTTGGGACAGTTTTAGAGGACAGTGATAAAAACAGGGTTGAGGTTGGGTGAGAGAAATGGGGCAAGAGACTGCAGTGTTTAAGGGTAGAGGACCAAGGAGGAGAAATCAATGAAAGTAACTTGAATAAGGAGTGATATCCTGCAGGTGGTCTAGTTTGTATGGCTGAACATTAGGAGATATCTATTCCTACAGCAGCATACACAGGAATAACCAGGCACACTAGATGGACCAATTGGCCTTTATATACAGACATCTGCTAGGTTGCTTTATAGTGTAGAAAGATTTGTGCTCAGGTACAGTGGATCAGGGACAGCAGCTTTAAGTAAAACTGAAAGGAGCAGCTACAAAAGTAAAAAATGTCCAAGAGGCGTGGTCATTGTTAAAAAATACCATTCTAGAAGCACAGTCCAGATGTATTCCACACATTAAGAAAGGTGGAAAGAAGGCAAAACGATTACCGGCATGGTTAAAAGGGGAGGTGAAAGAAGCTATTTTAGCCAAAAGATCTTCATTCAAAAATTGGAAGAAGGATCCAACAGAAGAAAATAGGATAAAGCATAAACATTGGCAAGTTAAATGTAAGACATTGATAAGACAGGCTAAGAGAGAATTTGAAAAGAAGTTGGCTGTAGAGGCAAAAACTCACAGTAAAAACTTTTTTAAATATATCCGAAGCAGAAAGCCTGTGAGGGGAGTCAGTTGGACCGTTAGATGATCAAGGGGTTAAAGGGGCACTTAGAGAAGATAAGGCCATCGCGGAAAGATTAAATGATTTCTTTGCTTCGGTGTTTACTGAAGAGGATGTTGGGGAGGGTACCCGTAATGGAGAAGGTTTTCATGGGTAATGATTCAGATGGACTGAATCAAATCACGGTGAACCTAGAAGATGTGGTAGGCCTGATTGACAAACTGAAGAGTAGTAAATCACCTGGACCGGATGGTATACACCCCAGAGTTCTGAAGGAACTAAAAAATGAAATTTCAGACCTATTAGTAAAAATTTGTAACTTATCATTAAAATCATCCATTGTACCTGAAGACTGGAGGATAGCAAATGTAACCCCAATATTTAAAAAGGGCTCCAGGGGCGATCCGGGAAACTACAGACCGGTTAGCCTGACTTCAGTGCCAGGAAAAATAGTGGAAAGTGTTCTAAACATCAAAATCACAGAACATATAGAAAGACATGGTTTAATGGAACAAAGTCAGCATGGCTTTACCCAGGGCAAGTCTTGCCTCACAAATCTTGCTTCACTTTTTGAAGGAGTTAATAAACATGTGGATAAAGGTGAACCGGTAGATATAGTATACTTGGATTTTCAGAAGGCGTTTGACAAAGTTCCTCATGAGAGGCTTCTAGGAAAAGTAAAAAGTCATGGGATAGGTGGCGATGTCCTTTCGTGGATTGCAAACTGGCTAAAAGACAGGAAACAGAGAGTAGGATTAAATGGGCAATTTTCTCAGTGGAAGGGAGTGGACAGTGGAGTACCTCAGGGTTCTGTGTTGGGACCCTTACTGTTCAATATATTTATAATGATCTGGAAAGAAATACGACGAGTGAGATAATCAAATTTGCAGATGACACAAAATTGTGCAGAGTAGTTAAATCACAAGCAGATTGTGATAAATTGCAGGAAGACCTTGTGAGACTGGAAAATTGGGCATCCAAATGGCAGATGAAATTTAATGTGGATAAGTGCAAGGTGATGCATATAGGGAAAAATAATCCATGCTATAATTACACGATGTTGGGTTCCATATTAGGTGCTACAACCCAAGAAAGAGATCTAGGTGTCATAGTGGATAACACATTGAAATCGTCGGTTCAGTGTGCTGCGGCAGTCAAAAAAAGCAAACAGAATGTTGGGAATTATTAGAAAAGGAATGATGAATAAAACGGAAAATGTCATAATGCCTCTGTATCACTCCATGGTGAGACCGCACCTTGAATACTGTGTACAATTCTGGTCGCCGCATCTCAAAAAAGATATAATTGCGATGGAGAAGGTACAGAGAAGGGCTACCAAAATGATAAGGGGAATGGAACAACTCCCCTATGAGGAAAGACTAAAGAGGTTAGGACTTTTCAGCTTGGAGAAGAGACGACTGAGGGGGGATATGATAGAGGTGTTTAAAATCATGAGAGGTCTAGAACGGGTAGATGTGAATCGGTTATTTACTCTTTCGGATAGTAGAAGGACTAGGGGACACTCCATGAAGTTAGCATGGGGCACATTTAAAACTAATGGAGAAAGTTCTTTTTTACTCAACGCACAATTAAACTCTGGAATTTGTTGCCAGAGAATGTGGTTCGTGCAGTTAGTATAGCTGTGTTTAAAAAAGGATTGGATAAGTTCTTGGAGGAGAAGTCCATTACCTGCTATTAAGTTCACTTAGAGAATAGCCACTGCCATTAGCAATGGTTACATGGAATAGACTTAGTTTTTGGGTACTTGCCAGGTTCTTATGGCCTGGATTGGCCACTGTTGGAAACAGGATGCTGGGCTTGATGGACCCTTGGTCTGACCCAGTATGGCATTTTCTTATGTTCTTATGTTCTTATGTTCTTAAAGCAAGAGATCTAGAATATAAGACATGCTAACCTTGAGGTGTTCCAGCCAATTCCAGAGCAAGGCGCTGAGGATTCTGGGATTGTTTTCCATGGAGAGCTGATCCCAGGCTCCCTTTTCTGTATTCAAACTTTCCTGTCCCAAAGAAAGACACATTGGGATAAACCATAATGGTGGGTACAGAACTTGAGGTTATGCCACTCCAGGAGCTGTTAATAAACTCACATGGGGTAATATGGACAAGACACATGGCATCATTTGAAGCTACTGAAAAATTATCAGTGTACATTAGGGATGTGAATCGTTTTCCATATCGTCTTAACGATAGAAATCGTGTGGCAGGGCAAGAAAATCGTCTTAGGCACGATTTTTTAGTTAAAAAATCGTTAAAAATCGTTTTTTCCGATTAGTGCGCACTAACTGGGAGTTAGTGCGCACTAACTGAAAATGATACAATTTGACACTTTCAGGTCAGTTAAGGTCAGTTTAGGAATGAATATGTATTCCTATTGGCTGCCCTCTTATTTATTCATGTTACCAAGTTTCCCTACTGACAGTATATGGGGGATGGGAAATGGAAACAGTTGGTAGCTTGACAAAACAAGTAATGTGATCAGTCAATGTGACTAGAACTTGTGCCCTAACCCTGATACCAGGGGTATTGTGATCTTCCTGCACACAGTGCCCTATCCCTATTAATACCAGGAGTGTTGTGATCTTCCTGCACACAGTGCCCTATCCCTAATACCAGGGGTGTTGTGATCTTCCTGCACACAGTGCCCTATTCCTGATACTGGGGGTGTTGTGATCTTCCTGCACACAGTGCCCTATTCCTGATACCGGGGGTGTTGTGATCTTCTTGCACACATCCCGATATCAGGGATAGGGCACTGCATGCAGGAAGATCACAACACTCCTGGTATTAATAGGGATAGGGCACTGCATGCAGGAAGATCACAACACTCCTGGTATTAATAGGGATAGGGCACTGCATGCAGGAAGATCACAACACCCCTGGTATCAGGGATAGGGCACTGTGTGCAGGAAGATCACAATACCCCGGAGGAGTGAGGGTCAGGCAGCTCCCCCCTGTCTGTGAAGCCAGCCTCTCACTAGTAATGCAGGGAGGGAGCTGTCTCAGACTTCACCATCCACCCCCCCCCCTCACCCACACACCATTCACTAGCTGGGACATGGGGGAAGTCAGGAGTGAGGGACAGGCAGCTCCCCCCTGTCTGTGAAGCCAGCCTCTCACTAGTAATGCAGGGAGGGAGCTGTCTCAGACTTCACCATCCTCCCCCCCCCCACCCTCACCCACACACCATTCACTAGCTGGGACATGGGGGAAGTCAGGAGTGAGGGTCAGGCAGCTCCCCCCTGTCTGTGAAGCCAGCCTCTCACTAGTAATGCAGGGAGGGAGCTGTCTCAGACTTCACCATCCTCCCCCCCCCCCCTCACCCACACACCATTCACTAGCTGGGACATGGGGGAAGTCAGGAGTGAGGGTCAGGCAGCTCCCCCCTGTCTGCGAAGCCAGCCTCTCACTAGTAATGCAGGGAGGGAGCTGTCTCAGACTTCACCCTCCCCCCCCCCCCCCCCCCTCACCCACACACCATTCACTAGCTGGGACATGGGGGAAGTCAGGAGTGAGGGTCAGGCAGCTCCCCCCTGTCTGTGAAGCCAGCCTCTCATTAGTAATGCAGGGAGGGAGCTGTCTCAGACTTCACCATCCTCCCCCCCCCCCCCCCCTCACCCACACACCATTCACTAGCTGGGACATGGGGGAAGTCAGGAGTGAGGGTCAGGCAGGCTCCCCCCTGTCTGTGAAGCCAGCCTCTCCTAGTAAGGCAGGGAGGGAGCTGTCTCAGACTTCACCATCCACCCCCCCCCCCCCTCACCCACACACCATTCACTAGCTGGGACATGGGGGAAGTCAGGAGTGAGGGTCAGGCAGCTCCCCCCTGTCTGTGAAGCCAGCCTCTCATTAGTAATGCAGGGAGGGAGCTGTCTCAGACTTCACCTTCCTCCCCCCCCCCCCCTCACCCAACACACCATTCACTAGCTGGGACATGGGGAAGTCAGGAGTGAGGGTCAGGCAGCTCCCCCCTGTCTGTGAAGCCAGCCTCTCACTAGTAATGCAGGGAGGGAGCTGTCTCAGACTTCACCATCCTCCCCCCCCCCCTCACCCCACACCATTCACTAGCTGGGACATGGGGGAAGTCAGGAGTGAGGGTCAGGCAGCTCCCCCCTGTCTGTGAAGCCAGCCTCTCACTAGTAATGCAGGGAGGGAGCTGTCTCAGACTTCACCATCCACCCCACCCCCCCCTCACCCACACACCATTCACTAGCTGGGACATGGGGGAAGTCAGGAGTGAGGGTCAGGCAGCTCCCCCCTGTCTGTGAAGCCAGCCTCTCACTAGTAATGCAGGGAGGGAGCTGTCTCAGACTGGTATCAGGGTTAGGGCACTGTGTGCAGGAAGATCACAACACTCCTGGTATTAATAGGGATAGGGCACTGTAAGAGATGACTGTAGTAGATTGAATAAAGATCTGATGTTTCTGCTCTCCTCACACCAAACAAAAACAACACACAAGCAGAGAAGCCCTTCTTACAAAGCTGAGCTAGTGAGTTAAGTAGGAGGAAAAGTAAACATACTGGTGCCAGTGTGGCTACTTAAAAAATACACTTACCAACAATCAATTACATATATTTGAACTGTGTACAGTTCCAGCCAGGACCACCTTCTAAAATGCACAGTGATTGGCAAATTCAACATGCACTAGCATTTCAGGTGCCTGCTAACAAAAATAATAAACAAACAAGTTCTAGTCACGTGAGTGCTGATCATTACATTACTTTTTTTGTCAAGCTTCCAACTGTTTCCATTTCACATCCCCCCAACCATATTGGTAACATCAATAGATAAGAGCACAGCCAGCCAATAGGAATACATATTCATTCCTAAGTGACCTTTACTGACCTGGGAAGTGTGAACACTTTGTTTCATTTTCTGTTGGTGTTCATGAGTTTCCAGTTCCATTTCCCATCCCCCCAACCATCACCTCAGTGGTAACCTTGGTAACATCAATAGATAAGAGGGCAGCCAGCCAATAGGAACACATATTCATTCCTAACTGACCTTCAGTGACCTGGAAAGTGTTTATTTATGATTTTAAGGAAGATCTATTTTACAGCTAGTCTTATAAGGTCATAACATCTACTGCTTAGCTAGTTTGAGGATACACCATTTCAGGTTTGTAAGGAAGAAAAGGATAATTTGAGGAGTGCACAAAGTAGGAGCATGGTGATCTGATACATCATTGAGGACAATTAAGCTCTGGAATTTGTTGCCAGAGGATGTGGTTAGTGTAGATAGTGAAGCTGGGTTTAAAAAGAGTTTGGATAAGTTCTTGAAGGAGGAGTTCATTAACAGCTATTAATCAAGTTGACTTAGAGAATAGCCACTGCTATTACTGGCATCAGTAGCATGGGATCTACTTAGTGTTTTGGTACTTGCCAGGTACTTGTAGCCTGGATTGACCACTGTTGGAAACAGGATGCTGGGCTTGATAGACCCTTGGTCTGACCCATCATGGCAATTTTTTATGTTCTTATGTTCTTAGTAGGGTGTACTGCAGAAGACACCCAATAGAAGGTTGAGAGACAAAGCATGTTTGCATGACTGAATGTGTGTGTGAACAATTGAGAGAGAGAGAGAGAGAGAGCATTTGTGTATATGAGAGGGAAAATGTGTGTGTGAGAAAGCATTTGTGAATAAGGAAGAGAGCATGGGTGTGTGATTCAGAATGTATGAGGGAAAGAGCATGTGTGTGTGACTGAACATTTATGAATTAGCATATGAGGCAGAGAAGAAAAATTTGTGCTTAACAACCCTCTCCCCTTTCCCCTGCTATTCCATGATAATCTCAGGACATCTGGAAATCAAAGCTTCTCAGGTATGAAGAGCGAGGGATTTTAAAAAATCTTTATTAGTTTTAATTATTGATGTTATTTAATGTGTCTTTTGAAGTATTTTATTGGTGATTGCAAAATTTTACAAAATTTTTATATGATTTTTTAAAAATATTTGATGTTATTCTATTAACTAACTGTTTTGGAATATTCATTTTTATTGTATAATTTTACTATTATTAATGATTTATATTTCTTGATTTTGTTTGATATTTTATAAGAACTGATAATATTTCAGGCTTTCAACTGCCGCACTACATATAGAGTCTGGCTTTTTGTGGTTTCCAGTTCAGTTTTTGTTTGCATGTTTCTATTTCTATTTTATGGTCACATTATTCTGTATTTGGTGAGCATCTGTCTATGTTCTGCATGTATGATAAAAGGGAAGTATTCTGCTAGTGTATAGTTTCTGTGTAAGGATCTATGTAGCTTGGCTTGTTCTATTTTCCTATCAAGAGGTGTATTGGTGTTTTAGGCCTGGTGTAATATTTGAGTGTTGCCTTTTCATATATAGGACTACTATTGTTTGAGTGTTTGTAGTTAGTGCTGTTTTGGTATGGGAAGTTTACTGTATTGTAATTGTAATTCAGTTTAGTCATAGCTTTCTAAGTGCCAAGCCTACACCCAACAGATGTTACAATATCCTTACGTATTTATAAACCAGCTAGACAGTTACGGTCCCTATCAAAAAATCTTTTAGATGTTCCCACAATCAAATTAGCAAGATTAGACTTAACCCGCAAGAGAGCTTTTTCGGTGGCAGGTCCCTCCTTGTGGAACTCTTTACCAGATTCCCTCAGACTGTTCATCAATTCAAGAAATCCTTAAAAACCTACTTGTTTCATAAAGCCTTTAACATTTCTTCTTCAAATTAAACATTAAAAACTTCCCCTCCTGACGCCTCCAAGACCCTTGCCACTACACACATCATTTCCTAGCTCCTCCTCCCCCCCCCCCCCCCCACTTCTCCTTTCCCCTCCAATACCCAAGTCTACATTTAAAGTGAGTTATGGCACTTTTTATTCAAAAGGAACTCATTGTTTGTCTGCTGATTTGTCTGTAGAAATTTATTTTATTGTTTTTTATTCAGATTATATATGTTTTAAACTGTAAACCGTTTTGACTAAATTTTTATTTGTAAAGGCGGTATACAAACATTTTCAAATAAATAAATAATACCATGTGGGTTCCAAATGTCTTTTTTGCAGGACCTTCTGGTTGGCATCATAGCGGTGCATATAAATATTATATACATTCTGTTATTGTAAGTGATAGTTTTATCTTAGAAGACTGTACTCTGCATGTCCTTTTTCAAGTAAATTTTATTATAATAAAATGCATACTTTTAAATTGTGTGTGAGGAGGCTGGGGGCACAAGAATGTAAGGTTCACCTAATACCCTTGCACCAGCCCTGAATTTTCTCAGTAAGAAAATGAAGACTTAAAAAAGTCCCACCCTGCTCCCAGATGAGATGTAAAAGAATATAACAGCTGGGGCCATAAAGTTATAATGAATTTATTTATTTTTCATTTTTAATGAATGTGATAGAACCCTCTGTAACTCTGTGAACAAATGTGTTTCAGTTGCATCAGAAGAGCCAACATATCTAAGAGAAGGACATAGAGGAAAATCTCCCTTACCAGCTGTGATAGCAGTATTTTTTTATCTCTGACTTCATCAACTAGAGGACACTCAATGTATTCAACAATTGCTCAAGACTCCATTCACATAAACTCACGGTGGAGCTGCCAGCACATGCTGGACCAGAGAAACTTAAGACGACAGCCCTCTACTGGGAGAAAGTGGAATTACAGCCTCTGGCACAGCAGGCTAAGGTAACTGCAGTGTTTGCTGTCTTCAGGGTTGTTACTAGAAAGAGCAACCTCATCAGCAATAGGAAAAAAAAAAAGATTCTCTACGCGCCATATTAGCATCAGCAACTCTGACCACACTGGGGCCATGGCTGGCTCTGGCTTCTCTTCTCCCTGTGATATCTGCATTACCTGGAGCTGCTGTACTCTCTTCATCAGGCTGGCGTCCAGGGGCTCCAGCTCTGCCATTGCTCCAGCAAGGGACAGGATATGAGGTGTCGTTTTATTGTCCACCGACTCCTGCACTGACCAGCTCAAGGGTTTAACTATCTGCTGTAGACAAATCAGATAGAAAAGACAAAGGAAAGCAAGACTGCTGTGATGCCCACCAAGCGGTTATATCCTGCTGAAGTTTAGAGCTGGAAAAACTAAGAAGGGCGATCCTCGTCTATGGTGTTCATTTCATCTATGGGAGAGCTCTATAACTTGCAGCAACTGTGATTAAGGATTAAGGATCCAGTCAAATCAATGTTCCTGTATAAAGTTCTCGAGTAACATGCATGCATCAGGGCTTCTGCATAAGAATCATAAGCAACAGACAGGAAGTTTCTTGCATAAACTCCTGGAAAAAGACTTTCAAAAATCAGGACATTTCTCATCAGCCATGACAAAAAGAGTAAAGTTTACTGATCTACAAAATCCTGAAGGGAAGTTTCTAGTTCTCAATGAAGCTCAAAAGTGGCTAAAAGTTATTACCTTTAAGATATCATAATTTGTCTCCCTTTTAGCTACGTTCCTTGACCTCTGAACTTTCACCTCATTTGCTTCCAGTCTCACAGAATCTCTGGTCTTTTCATGTCTCTCAGCAGCTGAGCTGACCCCTTGGAAATCAGAACCAACAAGAACTGGGCTAGACCCAAAGCAGCTGTGGATGTTACGTAAGATAGTCTCCGCTTCATGCCCCTGCATAAAATACAAAGAGGAAAGAAAAAAAGAAAATCATAATCTAAAGATTTCACAGAGACAAGTCCTGCTGTCTATGTTTCTCAGTACTGCTGTCTGTTGGTCCTTCTCTTGCTTTTTACCCCTTCAATTATTTCTCTGTAAAACTCTTTCCCATTCAATACTCTTTAGAAACACTCCTACCTCCTTCCTTGACCCTCTCTACCATTCCTGACACTTCTCTTGAGGGTCTGCATCTCATTCTAGCTTCATTCCAAGATTGTCTCTATCATACCCTTCAGCTCCAGAACAACAAAAGCCATTAACTCCACACCTGCGACTAACCATAAGGATAAGAACATAAGAATATAAGAAATATAACCTTATTTTGTAAACCGTTATGATGGCGTTATTTTGACGTTTCCGAATGACGGTATATAAAACTCGCTAAATAAATAAATAGCCATGCTGGGTCAGACCAAGGGTCCATCAAGCCCAGCATCCTGTTTCCAACAGTGGCCAATCCAGGCCATAAGATCCTGGCAATTACCCAAACACTAAGAAGATCCCATGCTACTGATGCAATTAATAGCAGTGGCTATTCCCTAAGTAAACTTGATTAATAGCCGTTAATGGACTTCTCCTCCAAGAACTTATCCAAACCTTTTTTGAATCCAGCTACACTAACTGCACTAACCACATCCTCTGGCAACAAATTTCAGAGCTTTATTGTGCGTTGAGTGAAAAAGAATTTTTTCCGATTAGTCTTAAAATGTGCTACTTGCTAACTTCATGGAATGCCCCTAGTCCTTCTATTATTCGAAAGTGTAAATAAATGATTCACATCTACTCGTTCAAGACCTCTCATGATCTTAAACACCTCTATCATATCCCCCCTCAGCCATCTCTTCTCCAAGCTGAACAGCCCTAACCTCTTCAGCCTTTCCTCATAGGGGAGCTGTTCCATTCCCTTTATCATTTTGGTTGCCTTTTCCTGTACCTTCTCCATCGCAACTATATCTTTTTTGAGATGCGGTGACTAGAATTGTACACAGTATTCCAGGTGCGGTCTCACCATGGAGCAATATAGAGGCATTATGACATTTTCCGTTTTATTAACCATTCCCTTCCTAATAATTCCTAACATTCTGTTTGCTTTTTTGACTGCTGCAGCACACTGAGCTGACGATTTTAAAGTATTATCCACTATGATGCCTAGATCTTTTTCCTGGGTGGTAGCTCCTAATATGGAACCTAACATCGTGTAACTACAGCAAGGGTTATTTTTCCCTATATGCAACACTTTGCACTTGTCCACATTAAATTTTATTTGCCATTTGGATGCCCAATCTTCCAGTCTTGCAAGGTCTTCCTGTAATGTATCACAATCCGCTTGTGATTTAACTACTCTGAATAATTTTGTATCATCCGCAAATTTGATTACCTCACTCGTCGTATTCCTTTCCAGGTCATTTATATATATATATATATATATTGAAAAGCACCGGTCCATGTACAGATCCCTGAGGCACTCCACTGTTTATGCAACAGATGCAATTTGGAGATCTTGCTATTGGAATTGGCATGAATATCAGAGCACCTGAGTAGCCTCCTGCAGGTGCAGAGGAGGCATGAATCATCTGTAAAGCTATAAATTCCTCTGTACCCAGGTCCACATGGCAAAATGGAGAAACTCTACCAGACGATGGTGACGAGAAGTAGACCAGGCAATACCTTTTGGTTTGCCCATTGCTTAAGGATAGCCCTTGTACAGTGTAGTATCTGGCTAAGGCCAACTCGCGAGTGTGGAAATGTGCTCATCAGTGGAAAAAATATGACTTTGGTGGATGGAAACAAGACAACGACAACTTCAGAATGTGTTGTTTTTTACTCCTCCATTTTTCACAATCAATGCCCCCTTCATTCCTCCTGTTTGTACACTTGGTTTAGCTCTACTTAATTTGAAAAATGTTTTCAGAATCTCCAATATACTGTAACTCTTCTCTTTCTCTCGATGTTTCAACATTTACTCCCTGGGCCGGGACAGTGAAAATTTCTCACCTCTCACAGGTGTTCTGAGGACAGTGGGATGTAAGTTATCATAGTTGGGTAACATCATCTGATGGAGCCTAGTCAGCAAAGATTACTTCAAAGCTTCTGGAAGTTTTTGACACACTCTACAGTGCATGTACGTTACATCCCACATCATGTGGATCCCTTTCATTTCTTAATCTAGTTAAGCAAGGGGAGGTGAATGGATTTTGTGAGAATTTATATCCTGCTGTCCTCTAAGAATATCCATTACAGGTAAGCAACTTTCACTGTCTCCAAGGACAAGCAACGAAATCCCAAATTACAAACTGTGTTTAATGAAAAGGGGGAAAATAAAAAGGAAAAACAGTGCCAATGGACAACTGTTTATGGTAGCAACAAGCCATTTTGCTCATTTCTCTTTTTTTTTTTTTTTTTTGAGGCAGTTTGGAAACAATAAAATAATGAAGAGGGAATGGAGTTGCATTCTAAACCTCAAATACGCCAAAGTTAGTGTCATGTCGGGAGTCGTTATCTAAAAACAATAACTTTCCTCCCAATCAGTGCCAGTGCAAGTGTCTGTAGCCACCCTAAGTGTCACGTAGTGTTTCTCCTCTCTCTCTTCTACCCCGACCCACCAGACTCACATACCTCATCTCCATGACTTCTGCCTGTCCCCTTCTCTCCCACTCAACAAACCTCCTTTTGAACGCCATTACAGCACTGATTCCTCCTCCACGCATTTGAAAAATGGCACCCTTGTGTCCGCCTACGGCAACCCACCCACTTCAGGCACTCTAGGTGTTCACCTAGTTCCACCTAATGCTTGTGCTGGGCCTGCTCCCAATAAGATTAAGAGTAAGAGAATCCTTCTCCAGGGGCACTGAAGAGTAGGTTATAGACCTTTTGGCCTTTTTGAGAGTGGATGAGACTACAATTGACAGATGAGGCAATTGTGGTTTTTTGAATCTGGGAGCTTTTTGGACACAGTACATTGCATCTGCCTTCTTAAGTTTAGCTTATTAAAACTTAATCGCCTTTCTGAAATAATAATCACCACTGACACACAGAAGTGTGTGTGTGGGGAAGTGTCTCCTATATTCTCATCTGACCCTCCTGAAGGATCTCATGGATAAAAACTACTATGATTTCCTTGAAGGGAACCATGAACTGGAAGAGGTCAAGCATTTTTAGCCCTGGACTCTTCCTTCTTCTATAAAGTAAATGTAATGATCTCTGCCATTCTTGTCATAAAATCCACAAAGGAGAGGTCTTGTGGAGGGGCAGAGCTGGTGCAAGCGTATATGGTGTCCTAAGCAAAAACTTTGGTCATGCATTCCTCCCCCAACTTACTTCTAGCACAATGCTTCCTCCTACTGGCAGCAGTGGCTCCAGAAGAGTGCTCCCTTTTTTAGCAGTATTAGATTTGGCACAGCGCCCCCTCTGGGCCTTGTGCTGGCAGGATTTTGCCACCCCCCCCTCCCCCTCCCAAACTTTGGTGCTCTAGGCGACTGCCTAGTTGGCCTAATGGAAGCAACGGCCCTGTAGAGGGGACTCTCTCCTGTGGACGAAAGCAAGACCTGTTGACTCCTCGTGATCAGAATATCCTGAGACCCATATGCACACTCCCAGGAATACCCAGACTCTTGTGTCAGAATCATAGGTTGATGGTGTGATCTGAGTGCACATGTGATGAGAAGACAAAACATCTGTGAGGGTATCCCTTGTTTGTTGGCATCTAGACCCTGATGAGCTTCTGTGCCTTAGGAAAACTTCTCCCCTGCACTCCAATGCACCTCCAAGAACTGACAACAGATCCCTTCCACCACATGCAATAAGTCTCCAGCAGAGGTTGGACCTCAGTTTCCAAGGCTATTAGTGACGTTGGTGCCAATACACTGATGTACGCAATGGAGACTCCATATATGCAAATTTGACTCATGCATATTCATTGTGGATATCCTGAAAACCCGACTGGCTGTGGGGTCCCCAGGACAGGTTTGGGAAGCTCTGATCTAACCCCTCCTCAAAAACTGCCCATGCCACTATTGCATGGGAAGCAGGAGGATTGGTCGCATCTTGCCGGGACACCTGAGGGAGATCGGTGGTTGGCATATGGGGCTTAGAAGACTGTGGCAATTCCTGAGGCTGATGCGAGGGTGAACTGTCCTCACTCAACCATAGCCAGAATCTCCTTGCTCCCGGCATCATGCGCCAACGGGAACTTTTGCTGCTGCTTGGCATCAATTCTCCTTAATGCCGTTGAAGTAGAAACCTTCCCTTTCATTGGATGAGGAAACTAGATGAAGGGCTATGTCCATGGCCTCTGTGGGTGCTTGATGTCGAGGGAGAGTGATGCTTCCTTAGTGTTGATATCCTGCCAGCATCCGGTGCAGCTCCCAAATCTTTTGACGCCAATGGGCCGGACTTGCCTTTCCCAAAGAGCTTTTCTCACAGCTCTAAGCAGGAATGACATCCTCTGAGGATCATCTTCCTGCACGTGAAGCATTATGGGACATTGTGGTCATCCCCCAGGCACATCACACATCTGTCATGAGGATCTGTGAAAGACAGGATGCGACCACCCCAGGGACACTTGTTAAAGCTGCTGGACTTCTCTTTTTGGGACATTGGCTGAAAAGAAAGTTAGATGAAATCAAATGACTTAATTTTACACAAAAACCAACCCATTTCGCCTGATACACTAATACTGATGTACATAGCAGCTGTGCCAAAAAAAAACCAAACAAACCATGAATAAAACTTAGAAATGTGAACAACACACAGGTGTAAAGTGAGAAAACAGAATAACAGGAACAAGCCAGGAAAGCAGTGAGAAGACCACCAGAGAATCTAGCTTGTCAGAATTAAAAACATTTTGGGAGTCAGTGGCACACTGGACTTCATGCTAAGGGCTGGTACATCCCAGCTACTGTAATAGGATTCCTAATGCTACCAATGTGGAACTAGGGGATAGGATTACTGGAGACTAATTCTGACTCTAGCACCAACCTGGTCCTAGTTAATTTACCTCCAGTTATCCATTTGCGTGACAGTAAATAACATTTGCTCTCCTCCTCTTCAAGAAGTCTGCAAACACAAACTCTGCAGCACAGTCACTTCTTCCTAGAGGTGGCCGCATGTGTTTCTGAACTGCTGTGATTGCCAAGCATGTCAATATCTTTCTTGAATGGAGTGTGCTATACAAATCAAAATTATTAGTAATATCGTTGTCGCAGATCACAAGTCCTAGGTTCCCCAGTATGAGGAAGCAAAAAAAAAAAAAGAGAGAGAGAGAACGGCACCCATCCCTCACCTCTTTAGTCGTCTGGAGGGTAGCATGGTTGAGGCTGGACTCACTGTAGCTCCGTTGGGTCTCTGTAAGTCTTCTCTTTGGAACAATCAGTGCTCCTGTCCTTCCTCTCGCAGTAACTGAAGGATCTGCTCCTCTGCTTTCTCTCGCTGGAGGGGCTACCACTGGGAACAGTAAGTTGTCGGGGTCACTTGGTACGGGTTCATTGCTCATCAGCTGCTGGGAGTGCAGCACTTGTCTGATCACCTCCATTAAGGCTTGGCTGCTGACTTCTTTATCCAGTTCTGCCCAGGGTCCGAAGCAACTCTGCCTCCTCCCTGTTAAGTGCACCAGTCGCTTACAGACCACAGCCACAAGCTTTGGGACATGCCTGAGGCTACGGGCTTCGCAGCCGTGGAGGAGATGTCCCTGTCGGGTCAGATACTGAGCCAGCGTGAAACTGCAGGTTCTGGGCGCTGCACGAGCAAAGACAGTCTGCTGGGAGGCAAGAAACTGGGCAAAGTCAGAGACCAGGCTGATCTGTCCCACAGTCTGGATGGAGCCAGGACGTCGGATACGGACAAAGCGGATAGCTTCCTGGGGACTGACTCGAATTGCATAGATCAGATAACAGGCTATGAGAACCCCTGGGACACAAACACACACACATGCATCTTAGGGACTCTGAAAACCCCCTTTTGTTTGGACATCCAAATTCACTGAGAAAAGTAAACAAACAGGATGCACAAAATATTTTCTATCAAACCAGTGCACAATATCTAGGGATAGGATAACTCAAAGGGCTAGCACAAGGATGCACCTCTAGTGGATTGGCACAGGGATGCAGAGTCTTGCATCTTTAGACTTGGGGGCTAACGGACAGGACTATTGCTGGATAGCATGATGCCCCAGGCAATAGTTACTAACACTGCTACTTAGCACTTCTATAGCACTACTCATAGGCACTCTCTCCACCCAACATGGTACTCATCCCCATTCCTCCCACCATCTGGCTAGCTGCTTGGCTCCAGGCCACCACTGGGGCAGGCTAAGGCCCAAGAAGTACACAAGCACATCAGGGGCAGGTTGGGAAGGGTACAGAAGGGGGCTGGCAGTGCCCGGTCGCCCTGCTTTCCCAAGTCTTTGGTGCCCCCAGGGTCTGATACCTTGGGCGGGCAGCCATCTTGCCCGTCCATAGTGACAGCCCTGCTCAGGCAACCGAAAAAGGTTTCAAAAATCAAGGAGGAGTACTGTGAGTGCAACAGATCAATTTAGAATCCCTCACACACATTCAGTAACTACCAGCAAACTACCAGCCACACAGGCCCACCACATGTTACCTGTGCGTCCCAGGCCAGCATGGCAGTGTACCGCTAGCTTCCCCTCCTGCAGCGCAAAGGACATCACCTTCACCGCATCCAGGACTCGCAACACTGAGGCCACCCCAAAATCTGGCAGGCCAAAGTTAAAGAAGAAAACTGCAAAGATTAGGAGACACAAAATTAGGACAAGCCACATAGGGAATGGCTGTAGGACACTCTCCTTCTATACCTGCATCCTTCCTCATACAACCTCCAGTCACACCTTGCAGCTCTCGCTCTGGAATAACTCGATGTTCCACCTCAGTGGTGCCTGCACAAGGATTTCTAGATCTCATGTGCTCAGTGAACAAAACCCAAGAACCTTTATCTTTATATACATGCAACTTATCTCAGATTGAGGTCCAGGGGGTTATATTTACTTCCATTACATCAGGACGTCCCCGGGCCATTAGCCTCATAGGCACAAAAGGCCGGGGACCATGGTTTTCCCCATTTTGTGTCTATGAGAAAAATGCCTGATACATCTGAACCAGAAGGGAAAAATCCCTTTAGTACATCTGGCCCAGGAGCTACTTCTGAGTGACCCTGGGAAAGTCACCTTCTCTGTACTTCAGTTCACTTAACTGCCATTCGCTAATAATAATAATAAAAGTCAGTCATGATTTTGCAATGCTGTTTTTACAGCTGGTTCACCACCTAACAAGAACTCTCTTCCTTTAATCGTGGCCTGGGCCAGAGGCCCTAGACGGCTTACGCTATGGCAGAACTGCTAATCATAATAATGGGGGTGGCAAGAGAGCCACAAAAGAAGATGGACCCTCAGAATTCCCCCCCCCCCCCCCCGCCCCTCTCTCTCTCTCTCTCTCTCTCTCTGGGAGATGAAAAAAAAAGTTTTCACCCCCATAAAAGCAGAGACTCTGAAAAAATGTGCAGCTAAAGCTCCCTAAATATTAAGAGAAGTTGTTGCCCAAAAACAGGAGCGTGGATGCAGCTGTAGGCAAGCCTTAGAGGTGAGAGTGGGGGGAGCTGAGAAAATCACCCGGCGGCAGAGCTGCACGCGTGCAGGAGGCGCGGGGATTAAAATGAACGCAAGGCTCCTTTGCCTTACAAAAGCCAAAGCCAGTCCCTAGCAGAGGTCTGCCGTGGTACAGTCCCGTACGCCCTTCTCGCCAGAATGTACACGAGGTGCGCCAGGAGGGGGGGGGAGGGGATTTCAGGACTGCCTGCAGGGCACGAGAGAGCGGGAAATGTATTAGAGGACTGCTCGGGGACGCTCTCCTCCTGCATCCCCCTGGGTCACAGGGGATCCGTGTCTGATTTTCCGGCTCGTGGCATAAACGTCCTTGAACAACCGAGATAGCCGGGACGAGGAAATCTTTGGGCACGTTGCAGCTTGGGGGGCAGGCATCCTTCTCTTCCAGCGAGGGTGCCTGCTGGGAAAGGGGCAAGCACTTTACAGAGATGGCCAGGTATCGCTCAGCCTCTTAACCTAACAATTTGGGTTGGAAGGAGAGCTAGGCTCTGCGCAGAGAAGAATTCTTTCAAACTGTTTGGATTCTGAGTTGCCATAAGGCACCGAGACTGGTACCAGCGCTTGTCATCCATTGTTAAGGGGTATGAGGACAAGCTTTAATTGCAGTGATGAATTCCAACCGACTCTTGCTGGATGGATGCCAACCGATTGTTGTGTTGTTATAAAGAATTGTCAGCCATCTGTCTTGAAGAATAAGGAAAAGTCTTTAGAAACATCAAGCGCTTGTATGTTGTTTTATTTTGTGGGGGAAGTTGAAATATGGCGTCACCCCCCCATGAGTAGTGTCATCCCCTATGGATAAAGGCCCATCTCATGCCTCAGAGCAAGCCAGGGCTACATAAAGCGGTGCTGGGGAAGCCACGTGCTTGAGACTGGGTGAAACAAGAAAGGGCTGGTGGGTTTTTGCAGTGGTCAGCGGCAGAAGCCTAGGCACCGGCTAGTAAGTGCTGGGATCCAGGTGAAAAAAAAACCAAAAACCCCACCTCACAAAACACAACACTGAAAAAGTAAGACAGGTGTGAGAGACTCTACTGATTCTATGGAGAGCAAACAAAAGAAGCAAGGTGAGCAAGCAAGCGGGTGAAACTGGATGGGATCGCACAGAGAACCCTCCCTCTCCGCTTCCAGATGACAACAGAAAAGAAAAAAAAAAAACTACAGAGAAGGGGAAGTCATCATGAAGTGCCAGCAAGAAAGAGCAGCTCTGGGTTCAGGTCTGCACCCAAAACAGCAGCTCTCTGTTTAGTACCCAAAGGATGCTGCCAAACCAGAAGCAAAACCCTAATGATAAGTAAGCAGATGGAAGAGCATTTGGCAAAGTTTGCTCAAGGAAGCAAACAAGCTGAGAGCGAACAACAATCAGGTCTATCCTGTAAAGTGCGGCCGCGTTTACCCTGCTCCTAAGCCGCGTTTTACTCACTTTCCGGCCGCGTTATCCCTTCCTGCGATCCCGAATCCACTTTAACCTACTCCTACCGCGTCCTAAAATCCCCGGCCAACCCCTTCCACACGCGGTATGGATATTGCATGCAAACGAGTGAATTAGCTATTCCCTAGCATCCCGTAACCCGCGCCCCGATTGTCGCTATCTTTCCCTGCCGTTTTGTCGCGCGTTTAACCTGCTAACTTACCGCCTACCCTGACCCTGCGGTAGAGGCAGGGGTAAGGGTAGGTGGCAAGCTTTCCCCCAGCCCTCGCTCACCTGCCCCAGCCGCGATCTTGGGTGCCGGTCTCCGGGGCAGCCCCAGTCCTCTCCCTCCTCTCGAAGCAAAAAAAGCGAAAAAACCAAAAGCAAAAAGTAAGTCGCTTCGCCGCTGTCACTTCTCCCCTCCTCCCGGAGCAGGGCGCGAAAAGCAGCCTTGCTCCGGGAGGAGGGGAGACTGACAGCGGCGAAGCAAAAAAAAAAAAGCGTCACATGCCGTGACGCCAAAAGAAGCAAGGCATGTGATGTTTGGCGTCACATGCCGTGACGCCAAACGTCGTGACGTCACGTCTTGAGCAGCCAATTGAATGCACAGGGGCCGCTTTCCCCCGTGCTGGCATCCATCTTCCCCGTGGAGGGGAAGATACCTTCTTCAGATGGACCGGACGGCTGCAAAAAAAGTAAGTTTAGGCAGGAGAAGTCCGATCGGGGATGCTTCGCCGTGAAGCGGCGAAGCAACTTACTTTTTGCTTTTGCTTTTGGTTTTTTTCGCTTTTTTTTTTTTTGCTTCGCCGCTGTCAGTCTCTCCTCCTCCCGGAGCAAGGCTGCTTTTCGCGCCCTGCTTCGGGAGGAGGGGAGGGGGGATTGGCAGTCCCGACTTCCTGGTATCTGTCATT
This sequence comes from Rhinatrema bivittatum, assembly GCF_901001135.1. Classification (NCBI taxonomy): domain Eukaryota; kingdom Metazoa; phylum Chordata; class Amphibia; order Gymnophiona; family Rhinatrematidae; genus Rhinatrema; species Rhinatrema bivittatum. Next base: position 34,217,570 of record NC_042623.1, on the reverse strand, counting down.
TCAAATGACATTTGAAATGACAGATACCAGCGTGGCGTGAAGCCTTAGGCCCGCGCACCCAGGATACTGTATAGGAGCTCTATCCAGTAAAATGGGTTGCGCGGGCCTAAGGCTTCACGGACCCTTCTTAGACGCGGTTTACATTTACATAAAATTAGTGTTCAGGATCGAGCGGTAGGTGAGCTGCACTGTGCGTGCGGCAACCGCGGGTGCCGCAGGCACTAACGCAGCTCTTCCTACCGCTCGGTACTGGATAGACCTAAATGTAAGCTGGCATGGGAGACTGGGGAGGGAGGCTCTGATGAGGAAAGTGAGATAGGCCTAGCCACAAAGAAAGATGTAGAGGAGATAATGAAGGAGCTGAAACTCGTCAGATCTAGCGTTGCAGCAGCAGTCATAGCAGGTCTTACACAGGAGATGCAGAGCATTTCAGAGTGACCCAGAATGGGAATTACCCAGGAGAACAGATGGACTCAACAGCAGCTTTATTTAAGAGCCTCAAAGGAATTAGAGGGAACATTTTTCTTCCATATTTGGTGCCTGTGTCTCATCATTAAAATATTCTGGTCCGCAAGGTTGGCACTGATATATGAGATAAGGAAGATTCAGCTTCCACTGGACCCTTTTCTTATTTGATTGTGAGCTCCAGTTCAGGGGGAATACAGAAAGTACTATTGATTTCCCATCTGTTGACGGCAGCCAGCAGGTCGGTGGCTAGGCTCTGGAACGACCCAGCTAAGCTCACGGTAGTTGCTTGGCTTAATTATATGTAGTTCATGTTATCTATACAAGAACTGAGCACCGTCTGCACATAAAGGTGGCCCTGACTTTGTTCCAGCAAGTGCAACCGTTCTTACATTTTCTTACTGAGCAGGTGGCAAACCTCACAGACCATTTCTAACATGCATGCAAAACTGGATGGGCATCTACCTCTATGGCAGAAATACTGTATGCATCTAAATGCTTTATTAAAAGTAACAATAAGCTTGGTTTTTTTTGTTTTTTTTTTTTTACACAGGATGCTTCATATGTTTTATTATTTAATTATATTTCAGTACCTACTGGAATCAAATACTTGTTCAGATTTTTTTCTGTATGTTCTTAACTTGTCAGATCTATACAAGGAAATTAAAAGCAAATTCAAAATGAACGACACTAATAATGAATAAAATAGCAATGTCCTCTCTTCTTTCATGCAGTCCAAGCTGCCAGAGCCTCCATTCCAGAGGTGCATGTATTTTGCAAATAATTTCATATTATCAGATGTATCCTCTTGCGCACCTGCCAGGTGGAATGAGATGCTCCTGCCATTTGCCATGGGATTGGAGGCAGGGAGTCACCATAGCCCCTCCTCCCCCACTTCTGGCCTGAGGTATGGCATGCGGACACACTGTCATGTTCTCCTGTTATGGGGTACAGGGCAGGGCTGTTTTGAATACTGTCCTGGGAGGGAACAACGCTGTCTCCCTGTCTGAGTTTCATTTGTGTCTTAAGAACATAAGAAACATAAGAAAATGCCATACTGGGTCAGACCAAGGGTCCATCAAGCCCAGCATCCTGTTTCCAACAGGATGCTGGGCTTGTGCATGCTTTCAGTGGCTACAGCTCCTGGCATGACCTCATGCACAGCTGACATGGTGAAGTGATCCCTTCCAGCCAGGTGAATAAGTGTGGTCTCTGCAGCTGGTGGTAATGCGTCTGTAATAGCTGAATCCTGGCACTCTGCCTGTCCTGTCCTCCCTCCTCACTGCTGCCTCAGCATCTCCCTAATCAGTGATTAGAGGCAGAGGCTGATCAGCAGGGATATCAGAGACAGCTGAGTAATACAACTGCTCAGATCCTGTATCCGACATGTAAGTGATACAGGAGAGGTGCAGACAGCTGAGCAGTTACAGGTGGGCACGTGTAACCAGAGCGCTTGCCTGAGTTACAGCAAACATCTCTGGTACACATCTAAACCTATAATGTCAAATCAAGTACTGATTGAATTAACACTTATAGAACAGAAGCTCTGGCTGAGGACGTGCATCTTTCACAGCTGTGTGTGTGAAGCAGACAACTATTCAGTAAGGGATCAATGACTGAAGCCTGCATGGTGCAGCAACCTATATACCACCAGAGCAAAACTTTCTGAGTGACCGATCCTGCCAGATCGGCTGAGAGAACAGCAAATCAAATGAGGGATGCAACCTCACTGTGCCAGGGTTCATCTGCTAATGACTTGCCCCAGCACTGCCAATATACCACCTCTGTGAACCAGACCCAAAGCCAGCACAGCACAGGAGAGATCACAATTCAGCAGAAGCAGAAATAGCCTCTCATAGAAGGGAATGTCTGCAGTACTTAGCATCTTTTCCATAGCTAAAATAAAAACTCATAGGGGGAGCAATATTCAGCCACTATCTGCCTAAACATATCCGGCTAACTTGTCACTAATATACCCGGCTATCTAATGTAATAGTTAGCTGGATAAGTTCATCTGGCTAACTTAGCCGGATAAAGCTGATTATCGGCACTTATCCAGCTAAGCCAACCAGATACTGTAAGTAGCTCCATCCTGGAATGCTCCCATCCTCCCCTCATTTAGCTGGCTACATAGCCACATAAAGAGTTATCCGGCTGATAGGCGACCGCCAAATACGGACGAATATTAAAACAGCATCATTTAGCTGGATCAGTCCGAATTTATCCAGCTAAACGTCGCTGAATATCGGCTTCACACTGTACATCCCTCTCGGGCTGGGCTGACGCTGCAAGTGCCTGTTCAGCTCCCCTGCAGATACTTCTGGGTTCTTTTTTTTTTTTTGGCTGACAATGGTAAATCTCTTTCTTAAAATGCCCTGCAAGACCTCGGTAGGACACGAAATTAGCATTCAAAGAATGCAACAGTTTTAAAGGCAAATCTTAGGTGGTGTGCTCTCGAGGGACATGAAGTATCCCGGAGATATTTCTGAGGTTGCTGCAGCCTTGAAATCTGGGCAGTGCTGGGACGAGACACCTCTTGCATGAGCAAAATGCCCCAGGGTGTGGGGGGCACTGCTTGATGTAATGGGGCCTGTGTGTGTTTGGGGGGAAAATGTGGCTCAGGGTCTGCAGAAAACGCTCTGGGGGTGCAGAGAGACTTTCAGGCTGGCAATAACGTAGCACATTTCATCCACTCTCCTTTTTCCCTCTCCCCCCTTCCTATACATCTCTTTAACCACTTTATGTAACACACGTGCAGTCATTTCAATAAAGTTTCTTGAATCTGAATCTATTATTCACCCTCCCAGCACCCCCTCCCCTCTACATACTCTGGGACCTCCTCTCTTCTATGTCTTATTACTACTCTCTCCAGTACCCCCTCACCTGTATATCCCCTGGGATGTGCTCTCCTGTGCATGCTCGGTTACCTGCTCTCCCGTACATGCTCGGTTACCTGCTCTCCTGTGCATGCTCGGTTACCTGCTCTCCTGTGCATGCTCAGTTACCTGCTCTCCTGTGCATGCTCTGCATGCTCGGTTACCTGCTCTCCTGTGCATGCTCAGTTACCTGCTCTCCTGTGCATGCTCAGTTATCTGCTCTCCTGTGCTTCCTGTTACCCACCTTCTCATGTATTGCGCGTTGCCTGCTCTTCACCTTCTCACTCTGTCACTCCACTGAAACAGATATAGACTGATATATACATACATAAGCATACAGATACATATGCTCACTGTGACACATCGTATACCTCCTCCTCTCCTTTTTCATTGTGCGGGCAGCACCCATTCATGTCTCATTCACAGTATATTTCAGAATCGCACGCTGGGGGCCAGGGTCTCTCCAGTTCCCTACCCAAATCACTTACTACCGCCATCCATGAAGGTCTGAGGGAGGTAGGAGAATCCACTCTCTGCCTGCAAAGGGTCCCCGCAGTGGGCATGCTCCCCTGGCACCTGGGCGTTGACCAATGATTTTATGTTACACCTGTGAACCAAAGGCAAGGCGTTACAAGGGCCAGCAAACCAAAGGCTTTGTGCTGGGCTTTGCTTTTCACAGCCGGATGCAACAAGCAAAATAATGGATCTGGAGACTGAATTTCCCCCAGGGATTTTCCCATTTTGCGTCTATGGGAAAAATGCACACTATATCGGTTGATGACAATACGGAACACGATGGTCCATTTTTTATATGAACTCGCCATCCTGAAAAACATCTTTTCACAGACCTAGCATATTCCTAAGAAAGCCATTCCTATAGAACTTCCCCTCATGAAAGCATTATTTCACACTTCCAATACATCAAAACACTAGAGCAGTGTCTGCACTCAAAATTAATGTAACACCAAGATGAATGCAGAAAATGTTTGCATAGTCCATTATAGTTGTTCAAATAAATCTTTTTATTTATATGGCAACTCCACTGTTTTTCATTGTTACTTTCAAAGGGGTCCCCCGACACGGACCCATGTTTCGCCGAGGCTGCATCAGGAGGGACAAACAATTTGTATCAACAAGTCTAAAGGCAAAACATAAAAGGACTATGTTAATCAATGGAACATACGCCGACAGCAAATTTTATAGATCAGACATTAAAACATACCTTTATGAAGCTTACAAATGTGTGGCAGGGAGCACGTACATCAATACAACAAATATATTTTTAAGCACTGTCAAAAAAGGCGCCAAACCATGTGGCCCAATCAGCTTGCACAGGGAAAAACAACCAATCAACAGCAGAGCAATGTAACCAATCAGAGTCAAGTGAAATACAAGCACTCGAGTTCCTTATTCAGTCCGTGAGGAGTGACAGTGTTTAAAATGTATATCCATTTTTGCTCTCTACGAATTAGATAGTCAGAGAAGTTGCCTCCTCTACTAGGAAAAGCAACGACCTCTAAGAAAAAGTAAAATAAATCTGATACAGCAGGTGAACACTGAACCCAATGGTCAACAAGAGGTGCATTTTCTCGTGTGTGCTTGATGTTGGACCTGTGTGACCCTAATTTACAATTTAGTTGTAACATACATTCTTCTCAGATAGCCTTTCTGGACATTCTTATATCACTTGATAATTCAACTTTTTCCACAACTATTTTTAGAAAAGAAACTGATCGTAATACCTTACTCGGGTTTGATAGTTGTCACCCTAGGGCTTTGAAAAGGAATATACCTACGGGTCAGTTCTTGCGGTTACGCCGGCTCTGCTCATCTAAGCTAAGGAGATGATGTCCCTGTTTAAGTCGAGAGGGTACCCCAGTAAATTACTAAGACAAGCCTTTAAACGGGCTCTATATGTTAATAGAGATTTGTTATTTTTGCCATTAGTATGTAGTACAGATAAGACATTGAACTGTATTTTACCCTTTTCTCCGTTAAGTAATCCCATCACTCAGATCATACGTAAACATTGGCATTCACTAGCCCTTCAACAACTTCTTCAGGGATCTTTACGGTTTACACATCGGAGAGGCAGGAATTTACAAGACTTATTGACACACTCTGATTCAAGTTTGAGACAAACTTGTTATCAGGCTATTGGAGGACATAAACCTTGTGGGCAATGTTCCGTCTGCTCACATACAAACACCATTTCACATTTTGTACACCCCCATTCTGGGAAGAAGTACCTGTTACGGTACAGCTCGGATTGTAATTCTGAAGGGGTGATTTATATCATTCGATGCTCTTGCCAAAAACTGTATGTGGGGGGAAACTATCAGGGGGGTAAAAACTAGAATCATTGAACACAGATCCAACATCAAGCACACATGAGAAAATGCACCTCTTGTTGACCATTGGGTTCAGTGTTCACCTGCTGTATCAGATTTATTTTACTTTATCTTAGAGGTCGTTACTTTTCCTAGTAGAGGGGGCAACTTCTCTGACTATCTAATTCATAGAGAGCAAAAATGGATATACATTTTAAACACTGTCACTCCTCACGGACTGAATAAGGAACTCGAGTGGATGTATTTCACTTGACTCTGATTGGTTATCATTGCTCTGCTGTTGATTGGTTGTTTTTCCCTGTGCAAGCTGATTGGGCCACGTGATTTGGCGCCTTTTTTTGACAGTGCTTAAAAATACATTTGTTGTATTGATGTACGCGCTCCCTGCCACACATTTGTAAGCTTCATAAAGGTATGTTTTAAGGTCTGATCTATAAAATTTGCTGTCGGCGTATGTTCCATTGATTAACATAGTCCTTTTATGTTTTGCCTTTAGACTTGTTGATACAAATTGTTTGTCCCTCCTGATGCAGCCTCGGCGAAACACGGGTCCGTGTCGAGGGACCCCTTTGAAAGTAACAATGCAAAACAGTGGAGTTGCCATATGAATAAAAAGATTTATTTGAACAACTATAACGGACTGTGCAAACATTTTCTGCATTCATCTTGGTGTTACACTTCCAATACATAAAACATAAGAACATAACAAAAGCAATTCCTGTCCTAAGGACACTCCATTATAAGCACAGCCCCCAGTTTCCTGCACCAGCTCAAGGGTTAATTCTGCAGCAAGGTAGAAAATTCTGCATCAGTTATGTGGTAGAAAACCCCTCACTTCCCAAACAGAACGGGCTGTGCTCCTGCAGACGCCAAGGGCAGAAACGAGGGTGCTCTTCTGTTTTGCTGCTGTTCAGACAGCGACAGAAGAAGTTTGTTCAAACTACGCCTTCAGACCCCCGCAACCGCTCCATCCTTGCACGGACATGCACATTGCACAGAGCTGGAGAGGCTGCTAAATTTGCTTCTAATCTAACTTGTTGCGATGCAATTCTGAACAGCCTGCAGAGTTGCACGGTACCTGTTCCCTTTGGTCAGCGCCTGCTCGCAGTTGCAGTTTTTCAGGCGACCGATCGCTGACAAACCGACGTGTGTACAATTGGAAAATGTCAGCGTCAGCGCTGTTGCCTCCCCTGACCCAAATACGCCCCCCTCCCCCAGTGACGTCTCTTTTTAACCAGACTAAAAGGATGTGTGCTGTGGAAGCCAGTGCACAATTTCCAACAAGAATAAGGTGGTCCCTTTTACTCGGGTAAATACCTATCTAGCCAGGTAAAGTCTGAAAATGTTTTATTGAGCAGTGACATGGGTACGTTGTACCTCAGTAACAGGCTAATGCAATACTGTGCACTGGCTGCAGTGCACGGCTCAACCCGCGATTGGACGCAGGTTTTGGATGAGCATCCGCAACCCTTGATGCACAAGGGGGTTAGCACATCCAAAACACGTGTCCAATCACAAGGGTAGGTGATAGCATTCATTACATGCAAAAATGCATGCTGATGAGGCTATTATCTATTCCCCCCAATGCCAAAAAAAAAATGTGCGCCCTGAGCAGGTGTTAATTTTGGAGGAGCCCAAAAATTGAACAGAAGAGCAGAAAATACTGCTGTTCTGTATTTCTTCCGACTTAATATCTTGGCGATATTAAGTCGGAGGAACTAAACGATTAGAATGCCCCCCAAAAAAGAAAGAAAAAGTGTGCCGGAGGTCAGGTTAGGAAAAGGATGCTTAATTAACGAGCATCTATTTTCCTAACCCGTGGCTGTGCGCAGATTAGGAAAAGTGGCACTCTAATACTGAGCATCCGTTTTCCTAACCTCTCCCAGGCAACCGCTGCCGAGGAGGCACTAGGGGCGCACAGTTTCTCCTAGCACCTCCTTTTTACAGCGGCAGCCCATTTGCATTTTGCACTGGGTGCCCCGAAGAAGTGGATCGACGTGCATTTGGGGAGCAGGCGCCCAATCATGAGCGCCCGTTTAACGCGCACCAATATTGCGTCGGCCTGTAAGACCTCTTGTCTTCTAGCTCAGCTGGGCCGGTTCCTTTATCAGTCGCTCTAGTGTGGTCAGAGCACTCCTGCCTAGTCATTCTAGAATGCAGCAAGCAGGACTGCAGCGGCCAGGAAGTGCAGCTCACTGAAAATCCACATGGATTTCCCCCTACAGGAATTTACAAGTAATTGAAATCTCAGTTTATTGCAAATTTAATTTCTATTACTTCTTTTCAGCGGCCTGCTTTGTAGCTGCATGTGCAATTGGGATCTTTAAAAGACTTTTACACATGAAAAGAAAGTAAGCATTTCTGCTGGGCATCCTAACTCCACATGGCATGCAGTAAAGAGGCGATGGCCTGTGCTTATATTCTAAGACCTGCCCAGGATTTTCCTGAGCTTTTCAGAAAGCTGGACACAGTGTTTCCAGAGTCATTAGTACACAAGGGACAAAGTTTTGTTCTGTTTAATAAACCTGCTTACAAAGAGAAATTTTATGGAACAGGTTCTGTTAGAAAGTAAAAAAAAAAAATTATTTTTTTTTGTAAGGAGTAAAGGAAAAAACCGGTTTTGCTGGAGGATAGCTGGACAGTACTGCTGTGACTGGAAGTCTGTTGTTGGTGGGCCAGGCTGAATAAGGCTGGAAGGAAATATGCAGATATGTGCATCGACAGGGGTGATGAGTTAGAGCTGCATGTCACTGTAATTTAGTGTTCTGTATTATTTCTTTTCACCATTCTATTTTATAACTTAATTTTGCATATTTATGATCCACTTTCAGAACAATAAGTTTGAACAAAGCAGGATATAGCAATAAAAAACATAAACCTACAATTGTACATGTAATTAAGAGCTTAGAAAGGCAATCCTTGCTCTGCAAGGTGAGGCATGAAAAGGCAGACAGCTCTAGCTGTGATAGTGTGACACCTGCTCTTACACCCACATTACAGTCCATATCTGTGAACAGGGGAGTAGTAACTGGTAATGATATCCCAACTTTGTAAACTGAGATTGCTGCGTTGCCTCCATCCTCTTTCCTCTGCTCACCCTCCTCCCACATCCCCATCCCCATTCCTGCCCAACACTTCACTGTTTAAGATGGGGATCGCTTACTGTTTGAACTGCTCCATAATCTTATGCTCCTTAATGAGACGGGTGGATGGTCGTGCCATGGCCAAAATGTCATCAGTGACCCTGAAACAAAAATCCGAGAAGATTAATTCTATACAGCCAGGGCTGAGGAAGACCTCATCAAGTTCCTATTTCTGAAAACCCTTGATCCTCTTTCCAAAAATGTCTTGGTCACTCCCCCTGTGTGCAAATCCCAGCACACGCTCATGGGAAGAGGGTCACCCTCCTACCTAAGCTAGTCATCTCCACAAACTGCATCACCCTCTTCAATAACTCTTTCCCACATCATTTGCCTCTAGAGCAGGGGTGGGCAATTCCCGTCCTCGAGGGCCACAAACCAGTCTGGTTTTCAGGATATCCCTAATGAATATGCATGGCATAGATTTGCATACAACTGAGGCAGAGTGCATGCAAATCTCTCTCATGCATATTCATTAGGGATAGCCTGAAAACCAGACTGGTTTGTGGCCCTCGAGGACCGGAATTGCCCACCCCTGCTCTAGAGACTGCAATACATCATCATCGAATCATTGCTATGCCTATGGAAAAGATAAATCACAAAAGTCTTACAACTTTAATGGCCCACTAAGTGATGGTAAAGCAGAAGATCAAGTTGGGTCTGTGGTATTAGAGTAGGAAGGGAAAACAGGCAGATTTATCTGCTTTATAGTTTAGCAGATGGAGAAGTATATCTGTCCTGAGCCTTTCCCTTAATCCTTTATAGTAACTCTGGAATCATTCCTTTAGTCCTAAGCGCCTCCTTCCCTCAAATTCAAAGCCCTTTCTCCATTCTTCAGCTCTGTCTTCAGTCTTGAAATTCTTCCTCCTCCTTTGAGCCATTCCTTTATTTCACAGGCACCCGATCTCCTTTTACTCACCAGGAGGAGTAAAGTCCTCTGATTGCTTGCTGGTCAGGGCTCCATCCCTTTGGTCCTTCGTAGCGACACTCCCGTCCTCCACAGGTCAAGGAGCAAATGAGGTGCTGAGGGATGGCTTTGATCAGATTCTCCCGGGCCTGGGAATATGAGGGTTGTGGATCTAAAGCATGATGACTCATGCTGAGGGTTCACAGGGTCTCTTGAGAGCACAGAAATTGAGCTGCAACAGAATAAGAAGCAGTAAGACAAGACTCAGAGAAGAAAGGTGACAAGAGTGTGGAGCAAAAGAAATGAGGAGGAGAGAGCAAAAGTAAGCTGTGGGAGGCTGCAAAGACTAAAATATTTCAGGCTGGCGGGTAAGTATTAATTCAGGTTGGTTACTTATTACAAAAACCAAAAGAAAACATACAACAAATATACAACAATTTATAAGAATGAAGTGAAAACTACCCACATACAATAAATCTGTTCAAAAAAATCAATTAAAAACAATAAAAGACACTAACAAGGGCCCAAAGAAACATAAAAACAAACACACAGAACAAAAAATGTTTTATTGAGAACACCACACTAAAATATACAATATCATAAACATCCATATATAATGATATTATCTAATTGAAGCTTCTATGCCTTTAAGCTGTGATTTCCAATGATAAACTGGATTAACAATTTCTTCCAAATCTTCAACATGGAAAAATCCCAAAGGAAGAGACTGTAATTTGTCGTTAAACTGAAGTTTCTGAACACTGGAAACAATCAACAGAGAGTCCACAGCAATAGAGAAAAGAAACAGATCGCTTCTTAAAGAGATGATGTACAGACAGAGATCATAAATGCTGAATTGACTTTCCAAATCAAATCAGAAATCTTCCTAACGCAATCAGCAGTTGAACTGCCCATAATGAACAATATTTGTGATGGACGTATAGGGCCAGATTTTCAAAGGGGTACGCACGTAAGATACGCGCGTACCCCCCGAAAACCTGCCCGAAGTTCCCCCTGCGTGCACCGAGCCTATATTGAGTAGGCTCGGCAGCGCACGCAAGCCCCGGGGTGCGCGTAATTCCCGGGGCTTTCCTAGGGGGGCATGTCGCAGCGGCGCGTCATTTGGGGGCGGGGCCGTGGGCGTGGTTCTGGCCCGGGGGCATTTTGGGGGCGTGGCCAAGGCCTCCTGAATTTGCTCCCGGGCCTGGCAATCGCGCGACGGCAGCTGGCCCGGTGCGTGCAAGTTACGCCTGCCTTGGGCAGGCATAACTTATGCAACAAAGGTAGGGGGTTAGGTAGGGGAAGGGAAGATGTGGGGGGGTGGAAGGAAAGTTCCCTTCGAGCCTGCTCCGATTTCGGAGCGGCCTCGGGGGGAACGGAGGCAGGCTGCGTGGCTCGGTGCGCGCAGGCTGCCGATTTTGCACAGCCTTGCGCGCGCCGATCCCGGATTTTAACAGATACGCGCGTATCTATTAAAATCCCGCGTACTCTTGTTTGCGCCTGGTGCGCGAACAAAAGTACGCGTGTGCGCAAATTTGTAAAATCTACCCCATAATATTTTAATTTAAACCTTGAACTCTTACCAAAACTTTTGTTAAGAACTTCACATCCATGTTAAGCAATGAAATTGGCCTATAATTTAAGCATAACAACAAATCCTTATCTTTGCGAGACAGAGTAATAACAACTTGATACATAAATTGAAGTAATATACCGTTACCTAAGTTATCATTACATACTTTGACTAATCTGATAGGAATCAATTTTTTTAAATACCTTAGAAAACTATGAAGGCAAACTCTCTTCCCCAGTAGATATAAAATTGGGGAAACTCTTAAATCACTACTGAGATATCTTGCCCTGAAATCAGCATCTTATGCCTATCATGTGGTGAAAAATATTCAGAGGGATAGCCATGTTAGTCTGGTGCAGCAAAAAATGACAACAGTTGGGTGGCACTTTTTTGGACTAACCAATTTATTGAAGCATGAGCTTTCAAGGACAGTGTCCATTTCATCAGAAGCATCTGATGAAGTTTCAATAAATTGATTCGTCTACAAGATGCCACTCAACTCCTGCCATTTTAAGCCTATCGTTCTCCTTTTGTGAAATCATGGGAAAAGTAATATCCTGAAAGGGTTATCCCACCTCCTAGCTTCAAATAGTGTTTCAGAAGCATATGCATTTTTGTGTAGCATTGTATAAATTCTCTACTGATATTGGTTGCGTGGCTCTATCCCCATTCATTTTATAAACTGCACCAAGGGCTCTAGTTGTAGTTTGCATCTTGATTAAATGATACATATTCCACTTTCCCATGACTATTGTATCAAGCTCATATTTTTCCTTTTTCAAATTTTGAAAATCTGAGGTAGAAAGAATGTATTTGTATAACTGCTTTCTTTTAATCTCCTGATTTAAGAAGACATAAATCCTTTCTGAGTCTCTTTTCTGAAGTGCAGAAGCTTTTGATATAATATCCCTAAAAAGAGCTTTCCCTGCATTCCAAATCTTTTGTAGGCTTTAATCTCCAGTACAGTTTTTCTCTAAAATAATGATTTACGTCAGATTCAATTTCTTCTTTTACTTTCTTATCCTTAAAGAAGTTGACATTAATTCTCTATTTAGGAATCGCTGGGGTAAATCACTGAAGTGTTCAATGTCAAACCTGCTGCAGAATGGGCTGAAAGCCCTGGTGAAAATATCTGAGTCTTACCAATACTTTGCAAAAGTGTATTTAACAAACAAATAAACAAAAAAATCCAGCCTGGAAAAGGATTTATAACCATTTGAAAAGAATGTACATTTTCATTTAGTCAGATAATAAAACCTCTAAGTATCAAGCAGCTTTCTCTCTTGTATTATCTTATAAATAAAGGATCTTGTTTTTCAATGTCTCATGTCAGATGTATTTGTGACCTCATTAAAATATCCCCTCCCCCTAAATATTTTCATATGGAATATTACAAATTAACTGCATCATCTGCTCCAGAGAAGAAGTCTCATCCACATTGGGTTCATAGTAGGATACTGGCAGAAGAGCAGTTCCCCCCTCTGGATCTGTAAAGCAGCATAAAAGGGAAACCTTTCTATATGAAAATAGCTGGCTGTGAGTAAAGAGGCTGAATGCACATTCTTCACCCACCTTTTTTTTTTTTTTTTTAATAGTTTTGCATGCTTTTGCAGAAGTCAGTTTTCAATAGTGCAAGAGGGCCCACGCAGATTTTAGCATTTATTTTAAAAACTGTGTGGTGGGAGCCGCACAGTTTTTAAAAAGCTCCTATCTCTGCCCCCAAAAGCATGCACGTATATTTACTTGTGCGCCTACTTTTGTAATGCAGGAACATACATAGTTTATGTATACTGTAAATTGTTTTATGGTATCTCGGTCTAATGGATATTCTGATATGGTGAATAATCAAATATGGATAAATAAAACAGGTTTTATTTTACGAATTAACGTGTGTATATTTTATGCATATGCTATTTGTACCATGTCCGCATTCTTTCTGCTGTTCACGCACATAGGCAGGTACTTGATAAACTAAGTGCCTACGCCACTACTGAAAATAGTTTTGGCTGTACGCCCAAGCATATCGCTGAAGAAGCTTGATGGTAACATGCACGGACCACCACTCCTCGGTTGCGTTCTCTAGCCGCCCCACAATGGAACTGTTATACTAGAACTGCTCACTCAAATTATGTTTCAAATCCAACAACCCTAATTAACTGTGTAAATAGCTATGTTAACTGTATATATTTACTATGTAAGCTTATCTGCGTTACTCTCTAGTTAAAAATTGCTTAATCTTTCCCTTCCTCCTCAAACGGCCTAGTTCTACTTTCCCTGTTTTAATGTAACTGTCCCTTTCTTTGTTAACTGGTTTCACCCCTAGTTTATTGTAAACCGGTTCGATAAGACTTGGTCTTGAGCATCGGTATATTAAAAAGAATTAAATAAATAAATGTTAATTAAATCACTAGTTCACTACCAATATTCTCCACCAGCTTGCCCACACCTTGATCAGTTAACCTAGACCCCTCTACCGCTTCACCCTGACCGTCCACTCCTTAACCCAGACCTCCCACCCAACAACTGCAGACATAAGATGTGCAATTTCCCTTCTGCGAGGTAATTAGCAGGCGAAAAATCCCGTAAGTTGCATGCACACCACTTATAAAATGTGAACTTGTGGGGGATACTTCTGAAATCTGCCCCGGGACATCTGTAAGCTGCCCCCCCCCTTTTCCCCTTCACAGTTATCAGTAAACTGCAGATACGTGCATAATCTCAACAGTCATAAAACTAGCATTACATGGGTGTAAGCGCTGCTCACGGGCATAACTCTCTGAAAATTCCCCCCCTTAGGGTCAATGCTACATCTGCCTGAAGTGAATTCAAATAAACTAATCATTTTATTTGTTTCACCGGACCATGGATATCATTTGTTCATTATGATGTCATTTGCCTATAATTAGGACAAAAATATGGGAACTCAAACTCCGAAGCATAGGGCACCGTGCACTTTCAGTCTTGGTCAAGATACCTTATATTTGGTTTTATCTCCCTAACCCATCAACTCCCAGCTAACCTATTCCCACTGAGCTCTAACGCTCAACTTGGGCCACTTTTTCACTGCATTAATGCTGCTTCCATCAAACCCTATTAACTCACTGGTTCCAGTTCTAATATAATGAACCATGCCAGGTCTTCCAAGTCTCGTAATCGTTTAATAATCTGGTTTCAATGAGAGAGAAACTTAAACATATACATCAAAAATGTTTCAAACTCTACAACCTTAAGCACATTTTTTATTTTTCAAGTCTCGATCTAAGAATATCAAAAAAATATCTGCCTCAAAATTTAAAGTGCACACTCTTGCAGTAGCAACTAGTGATGTTCTCTATGTCTGCTGATTTCTCTCTCTTATTTAAGACATTTCTATACTGCATTATCACCAGTTCTAGGTGGTTAACAATAAAATATCCATTAAAAAAAATACAAGGCAATTACAATCAAACATAACAATACATAGCCAAATACATAAATAATCAAACACCAACCACAGATATCCCAGCATCCACAACTCACTTAACAGCACCATTCCAAGCCTAGGTCTATCTCCTAGAGAGCAACTGATATAAGAAGAGTGATTACCAGCAATACATCTTACTTAAAACCAGTAAATGCCTGCGCAAAATGATAACCTTTCAATCACTTCCTAAAACTAAGCAAAGAGCTCTCAGTTTTTAAATCATCAGGCAGTGATTTCTAGAGTAAGGTTGCAGCGATGGAAAAAGGGTGATCCTGGCATTGGGCCCGTCTAACTTATTTAGCAGAAGGTACGTCTAATAAATTCTGAAAAGAAGACCTGAGGGATTGGGTGGGTGATTTATTTTTAAAACACATTCACACTCATTCTCTCTTTGGGCTTTAGGGTTAATGCCCTGTTCCTTTTCTCCAAAAATTTAAAAAAATATTTCTGATTCTGCCACACACATTTTAGCAGCACTGAATTGAGCAAAAAAAAAAAAAAAATAAATCCATGCATACTTTTCATTATTCTACATGAGCACGTTTGTACTGGGAACAAGTTTTATTTCTGGAGGATAATTCCTCGAGCTAGGTCTCGGAACAAGAAAAATTGTCACCCTGGCTCCTGGCATATGAATAGACTTTTTCAGCTTTCAAATACATTTTAGATTTCATATTTTGGACTCCTTTTTTTCTACGGCAAAGTGCTACATTTAAGATCAGCAGTAGCTAAAAGCAGAAACACATTATTAAAATGCAATTAGTGCTGTGTCCCCTACATACCCGCAGTCTTACATGCTTAATTACTTCAGCTGTCCATGCACCTGTTGCTGCACCACACCTGAGCAGATTTCTAAACCTGCCCCCACCACGAGCACACATTAAGTAGAACTTGAACCTGTTGCCAGAATAAGCACGTGTGTTTGGCTCACCTACTTGCAGTGTAAATCACTTTAGCAGAATTCACACCTGTCATCTGCAAACGTCTACCTGAGCAGCTGCTCCCAGTGCAAGCACACTTGAAAAAAACTCACAGGTATCGCCAATGTAAGCACACCTGAACAGCTGTCACCTGCTCCCAGCCAAAGCACACCTGATCAGCTCACCTGTCACCAGTCCTAAGTATATCTGAGTAGAACCTCACCTGCCACCAATGTATGCACACCCGAGGACCAGGCTGTAATGCTAGAAGCATCTAGCACACCAACTACACTTTCACTCCCACCAGCAAGAGTTTCTCCAGGATCCTAGTGCCCTCCTTATTCTGCAGGGACAAGGGAACGTCCTAACGGGGATGAAAAACTCTTGCATTCTTTTTATTAGTTTATTTTATTGACAAAACAGTACAATTACATATGCATATCAACAATAAAATGATTAAAAATACAATTCCCTTAATGGCAACCCAAATAAGATACAATATGCATTCACACATGATACACACCAAACACTCGGGCCGATACAATAAAAATCCCGGCGTGCGCACAGGCCACTCTCCTGTGCGAGCGATTCAGTAAATTAATTTATTTAAATTAGGGCCCTCGGTAAAAAGAGGCGCTAGGGACACTAGTGCATCCCTAGCGCCTCTTTTTGGACAGGAGCGGCGGCTGTCAGCCACGGTTTAGGAAACCGGACGCCGGCAAAATTGAGCGTCCGGTTTTCAACCCGCGAGCCGCGGGCCCATTTTAAATTTATTTTTTTTAATTTTTAACTTTTTTTTTTTAAACTTTTGGGTCCTCCAACTTAATATTGCCAAGATATTAAGTCGGAGGGTGACAGAAAAGCAGTTTTTACTACTTTTCTGTGCACTTCCATGGCGCCGGCAGAAATTAACGCCTACCTTTCGGTAGGCACTCATTTCTTAAAGTAAAATGTGCAGCTTGCCTGCACATTTTACTTACTGTATCGCGCGGGAATGACTAATAGGGCCATCAACATGCATTTGCATGTTGCGGGTGCTATTGGTCTCGGGGGGGGGGGGGGGTTGGACGCGCGTTTTCAACGCGCTATTACCCCTTACTGAATAAGAGGTAAGGCTAGCGCATCCAAATGCGGGTTAACAGTGCGCTCCACTGGAGCGAGCTGTTCTGTATCGGCCTGACTAATAGGTAAGCCAGTTTTACCTCATTGTGCCTCCTTATAATAATCTATTGAGAGATTTGAGCAAAAATTTCATAAGTTATTCCAATTACATACAATCAAATATCTGTAAAAAAAAAAACAAACAAATTTAACCACTGGGGTTGGCTCAGCAAGCCAATATTTCAAAATACCAGCTCTAGCTACTAATCATGGCTGTCTGAACAAATTGCAAAAATCACTTCGAAAGGCCATTCGCCCAGTCTAAGCACCCAATTACAGACTCCAGTGAAAGGAGGCTTCTGTCCAATTGTTCAAGTTAGAACCCTCCAGCTGTTTAATTTACCTGCATCCAGCTCCTTCCTCCTGCCAGAACACCACTATTACCTGCACACGGACATGCTTACACAGCAGGGACCTGCTGGCGGACGCCTTAGGTGTACACTTGCCCAAGTACGCACATAATATATGCACCTATGTGGGGAAACTACTGCAGTCACCTTTGGATTATCTGCTCCTCAGTGCATGTTATTTCTTCTTGTTCCTGATTCCCGCTTCCTTCTGCATTCTTCTGGTTTGATCTGTGTTCCCTGCCCAGTCCGGTTCCTCTGTGTTGTGGTCAGTCTCGGTCCTTGCTCTTGTCTTGCTCCATCTCCCCTGGCTTGACCTCGGCCTGTCGTTTGTCTGCTGCCTGCCCTAACCTCTAGCCCATCTCCTGGATCTTCATTTGTCTGCTGTCTGCCCCAACATTCATCCGGACTTGGTCTCATGCCCTTGTTACTGCCCTCAGGACCCTCCTAAGACCTGCTGGCTGTCAGAACCCAAGGACCCAACCACAGGGAAGGTGGTTGGTATAGGCAAAGCTCCTGTCAGTCCCATTCAGGATACGTCCGCCCATTATCGGAGTGAGCCATACGGGCTTGCTCGGCCGGTAGTGCCAACCACACCACATCACAAGGGTCCACTTCCCCAACAGTTCAAATGTATTCATCACTGCTTCCCAATAATCATACAATTTGACACATATGTTACGCATAGTTTAATGGTCACTACAGTCATGCTACCAGTAAGTCCTGGGTTCTCAGGTGTCAGATAGTTTAGTACAGGATGGTTGATGAGGGAGGTTTCCATTCAGATGCAGCCCCTTCCTTTGAGGGTTCTAGAATGGCCAACACTCTGGTGAGCCTATATAGCAGTGCTCTGGCTAGAACTAGGGAGGCAGTCCCTTTTGGTTTGCGCAGAGTTAAGAGGTAGTTAGGAGCTTAGCCTTTGTTTTTCCAAGCCCAGACAAGGAAAGCAGGCTAATCCAGCTGACCAGGGCCAGGAGGGTTTCCATCCAGTCTACTAAGTAGCTGGTTGGGATATCCCTCTGGGTATAGTAGTTTGAGTTTTTGAGGCCTGGTGAAACGCAGGACTTGGGGAACCCTGTGTTTGGGGCTGCCCAAGTTAGGGAAGACCTGCCCCTCTACATCTCAGCAAGGCCGGAGGAGGTGATGACCTGGTGCCAGGACCCTCCACTGTTAAATTGGTTTACAAGGGAAGAAACTTTGAGTTCGAGATCCAGAGGGAAGTTCTGGCTGCCCTTTCCTCCTGACTGAAGAAAGCCCAGTGCCACCAGGTGTACAAACTGTGCAATTGCATAGGGCAGCACACCTGGGAGGGTGGCATCTGGAGCAAGAAGAGGCCTGTGCTACCGCTGGTGGAAGAAGCAGGAGACATGAGCAGCCGCTGCCAGACTCCATCTCATCGGTGGTAGAAGAAGCAGGGAAGCCTGTGCAGCTGTTGGTAGACCTCATACCACCGGTGGCAAGGAAGAAACAGAAGGACCATGCAGCCACCAGTGGGCTCCATCCCACTGGTGCCGGAAGAAACAGGAGGAAGATGTGTGTGTGTGTGTGTCTCTTCCTGGGATAGGCAGAGGGTATATGCGTGTGAGAATGGGGGACTGCCCTGGATTTGGGTGGATGTGACTGAGAGATTGTCTGGGTTGTGTGTGAAAAAGAGACAGAGAATGGGAACTGTGTGTGTGAGAAAGAGAGAGAGACAATGAGGCTGCAGGTGGATCCCAACCTGCCAGCAGCTGAAATGAAGAGGAGGGCCCGAGACTGTTGGCAGATCCCAACCAAAGAAGAGCTGTAGGCGGCTGGGGGTTTGTCTGAGAGGGAACATGTGTGTGTGTGTGTATATATAAGAAAGAGAGGAGAAAGTATGGGCAATCCCTTCCCACTAATCCACAACAATCTCAGGATGACTGGAAATCAAAAGTTCCCAACGATGGAGAGCATGAATTTTTAAAATCCTTTTTAGTTTTATTGTTTGGGAGATATTTAATGTGTCACTTTTTTGCTGTATTAACATGTCTGTTTCAAAATACTTTATTGATGTTCGGGAGTGGCTCTAGTGACCTTAGTTGGCACATCCGGCACACACAGGGACATTCAAGTGCCCCTCTCCAGGGACAAGAACAAGGACACGAAGGGTCACCTGCAGCACTCAGATCTTTGGGAGTAATCTCTCCTCTCACTCAAAGAAACCAGGCCCTGAAAAAAAGAGACCATGTCAAGCCCCAAAGAGTAAACCAAATACTTCTCTGGCCCCATCAAGTAGCAGTTTGCACCCAGGGATAGGGTTACATAGAAACAGAGAAATGACAGCAGACAAAGACCAAACGGTCCATTTAGTCTGCCCAGCAAGCTCCCACACTTATATTCCCATATTTATCTGTTTCATCGACCACCATGTTCAGGGCCCTTGTTGATAACTGTTTGATTCGAATTTCCTGCCACCCCCTGCAGTTGATGCAGAGAGTATGTTGGAGTTGCATCAAAGGTGAATCATAAGGCTTAATGGTTAAGGGTAGTAACCGCAGCATCAAGTAAGTTACCCCGATGCTTGTTTACCCAGACTGCACAGATCATAAGAACATGCCATACTGGGTCAGACCAAGGGTCCATCAAGCCCAGCATCCTGTTTCCAACAGTGGCCAATCCAGGCCATAAGAACCTGGCAAGTTCCCAAAAACTAAGTCTATTCCATGTAACCATTACTAATGGCAGTGGCTATTCTCTAAGTGAACTTAATAGCAGGTAATGCACTTCT
This sequence comes from Rhinatrema bivittatum, assembly GCF_901001135.1. Lineage (NCBI taxonomy): Eukaryota > Metazoa > Chordata > Amphibia > Gymnophiona > Rhinatrematidae > Rhinatrema > Rhinatrema bivittatum. Next base: position 34,197,618 of record NC_042623.1, on the reverse strand, counting down.
CCTCCAAGAATTTATCCAACCTTTTTTAAACCCAGCTACACTAACTGCACTAACCACATCCCCTGGCAACAAATTTCAGAGTTTAATTGTGCGTTGAGTGAAAAAGAACTTTCTCCGATTAGTTTTAAATGTGCTACATGATTTTAAACACCTCTATCTTCTCCCTCCTCAGCCGTCTCTTTTCCAAGCTGCACAGTCCTAACCTCTTTAGTCGTTCCTCATAGGGGAGCTGTTCCATTCCCCTTTATCATTTTGGTTGCCCTTCTCTCTACCTTCTCCATCGCAATTATATCTTTTTTGAGATGCGGCGACCAGAATTGTACACAGTATTCAAGGTGCGGTCTCACCATGGAGCGATTACAGAGGCATTATGACATTTTCCATTTTATTCACCATTTCCTTTCTAATAATTCCCAACATTCTGTTTGCTTTTTTGACTGCCACAGCACACTGAACCGACGATTTCAATGTGTTATCGAATATGATGCCTAGATCTCTTTCTTGGATGGTAGCTCCTAATAAGGAACCTAACATTGTGTAACTATAGCATGGGTTATTTTTTCCCTATATGTATCACCTTGCACTTATCCACATTAAATTTTATCTGACATTTTGATGCCCAATTTTCCAGTCTCACAAGGTCTTTATCACCATCTGCTTGTGATTTAACTACTCTGAATAATTTTGTATCATCTGCAAATTTGATTACCTCACTCGTCGTATTCCTTTCCAGATCATTTATAAATATATTGAAAAGTACAGGTCCCAATACAGATCCCAAAGGCTGCCCACTCCCTTCCACTGCGAAAATTGTCCATTTAATCCTACTCTCTGTTTCCTGTCTTTTAGCCAGTTTGTAATCCACGAAAGGACATCACCACTTATCCCATCACTTTTTACTTTTCCTAGAAGCCTCTCATGAGGCCCTTTGTCAAATGCCTTCTGAAAATCCAAATACACTACATCCACCGATTCACCTTTATCTACATGTTTATTAACTCTCAAAAAAGTGAAGCAGATTTGTGAGGCAAGACTTGTGCCATTAAACCATGTCTTTCTATATGTTCTGTGATTTTGATATTTAGAACACTTTCCACTATTGTTCCTGGAACTGAAGTTAGGCTAACTGGTCTGTTGTTTCCTGGATCGCCCCTGGAGCCCTTTTTAAATATTGGGGTTAAATTAGCCACCCACCAGTCTTCAGGTACAATGGATGATTTTAACGATAGGTTACAAATTCTTACTAATAGGTCTGAAATTTCATTTTTGAGTTCCTTCAGAACTCTGGGGTGTATACCATCCGGTCTAGGTGATTTACTACTCTTCAGTTTGTCAACCAGGCCTACCACATCTTCTAGGTTCACCGTGATTTGGTTCAGTCCATCTGAATCATTATCCATGAAAACCTTCTCCAGTACGGGTACCTCCCCAACATCCTCTTCAGTAAACACCAAAGCAAAGAAATCATTTAATCATTCCGCGGTGGCTTTATCTTCTCTAAGTGCCCCTTTAACCCCTCAATCATCTAACGGCTTTCTGCTTCGGATATATTTTTTAAAGTTTTTACTGTGAGTTTTTGCCTCTACAGCCAACTTCTTTTCAAATTCTCTGTTAGCCTGTCTTATCAATGTCTTACATTTAACTTGCCAATGCTTATACATTATCCTATTTTCTTCTGTTGGATCCTTCTTCCAATTTTTGAATGAAGATCTTTTGGCTAAAATAGCTTCTTTCACCTTACCTTTTAACCATGCCAGTAATAGTTTTGCTTTCCTTCCTCCTTTCTTAATGTGTGGAATACATTTGGACTGTGCTTCTAGGATGGTATTTTTTAACAATGACCATACCTCTTGCATAGTTTTTACCTTTGTAGCTGCTCCTTTCAGTTTTTTTCTAATTATTTTTCTCATTTTATCAAAGTTTCCCTTTTGAAAGTTTAGCACGAGAAATGTGGATTTGCTTATTGTCTCCCTTGCAATTATTAATTCAAATTTGATCATATTACGATCACTATTGCCAAGCTGTCCTACCACCATTACCTCTCTCACCAAATCCTGTACTCCACTGAGAATTAGATCTAAAATTGCTCCCTCTGGGGCGGATTTTCAAAGGCCCGCGCGCGCCTATTTTGCATAGGCCTCCGGCGCACGTAAAGCCCCGGGACGCGCGTAAGTCCCGGGGCTTTTGTAAGGGGGCGTGTCGGGGCGGGGGCCTACTGACGCGGCGTTTCGGGGGCGTGGCACTGGCCCAGGGGCGTGGTCGAGGCCTCCGGACCAGCCCCCGGGACCGGAGGTCGGAGCAGGGCTGCCAGCCGACAGGCGTAACTTTGCCGACAAAGGTAAGGGGGTGGTTAGATAGGGCCGGGGGAAGGTGAGTTAGGTAGGGGAAGGGAGGGGAAGGTGCGGGGAGGGAACGGAGGCAGGCTGCGCGGCTCGGCACGCACAGGTTGCCAATTTTGCACAGCCTTGCGCACGCCGACCCCAGATTTTATAACATACGCGCGGCTACGCGCGTATCTTATAAAATCAGGCGTACTTTTTAAAATCTGCCCCTTACTCATCAGTTTCTGAACCAATTGCTCCATAAAATTGTCATTTATTTCATCCAGGAACTTTATCTCTCTAGCATGTCCCGATGATACATTTACCCAGTTGGATATTGTCTGAATGTAAATCCTCTTTTTCACATTTCCCCCTGCCGTTGAAGCAGAGAGCAACGCTGTATATGCATTCAAAGTGAAGTATCAGTCTTAATTGGTTTAGGGTAGTAACCGCTGCAATAAGCAAGCTACCCCCATGCTTATTTGTTTACCCAGACTGTGAAGTTCGGTCCTTGTTGGTTGTTGTCTGAATGCAAATCTTCTTTTCCACATTTTCCTTTGTCGTTGAAGCAGAGAGCAATGTTGGAGTTGCATTAACCGTGCGAAGGCTTATTGAGTAAGGGTAGTAATCACCAGGTAGTAGCCTCCATTCCAGCAAGCCACCCCCATGGCTCTTCTCTTCATTCCCATCCTCTAGCCTTTATGGATCCATAGTGTTTATCCCATGCCTCTTTGAAATCCTTCACAGTTTTAGTCTTCACCACTTCCTCTGGAAGGGCATTCCAGGCATCCACCACCCTCTCCGTGAAGAAATACTTCCTGACATTAGTTCTGAGTCTTCCTCCTGGAGTTTCGAATCGTGACCCCTAGTTCTGCTGATATTTTTCCAACAGAAAAGGTTTGTTGTTGACCATGGATCAACAACAAACCTTTCAAGTATATGAAAGTCTGTACCATATCACCCCTGCTCCTCCTCTCCTACAGGGTATACATATTTAGGTTCTTCAATCTCTCCTCATAAGTTATTTTATGAAGACCTTCCACCTTTTTGGTTGCTCTTCTCTGGACTGCATCCATCCTGTCTCTGTCCCTTTGGAGATACAGTCTCCAGAACTGAACACAGCACTCCAGATGAGGCCGCACCAAGGCCCTGTACAAGGGGATCATCACTTCCTTTCTCTCTTACTAGATATTCTTCTCTCTATGCAGGCCAGCATCCTTCTGGCTTTAGCTATCACCTTGTCACATTGTTTCGCCGACTTTAGAAAGTTAGACATAACACCTCTCCTACCACAGCCTTGAATGTTCTCCCCACAGTTAACCAATCATTCTCTGATCATGTGCTAGATTTACCCCTCCTACTTTGTCCCTGTCTTTTTACATTGTTTCTTGTTAGAACCCTGTTCAAATGTTCGATGTTATTCTAACTTTGGTTCTCTGTAAACCGATGCGATATGTACCTTACATGAACATCGGTATAGAAAAGCTTTAAATAAATAAATAATCACTCCAAGGTCTCTCTTCTGCTCTGTGCACATCAGCCCTTCACCCCCCATCAAATACAGTTCTTTCGGATTTCCACACCCCATATGTATGACTGCACTTCTTGGCATTGAATCTCAGCTGCTATATCTTCAACCACTCTTCCAGCTTCTTTAAATCTAGTGTCATTTTCTCCTCGCCTTCCGGTGTGTCCACTCTGTTGCAGATCTTAGTATCATCCACAAAAAGACAAACCTTACCTTCTATCCTGTCCGCAATTGTCGCTCACAAAGATATTGAACAGGACCGGTCCCAACACCGATCCTTGCGGCACTCCGCTTAATACCGCTCTCTCTTCAGAGTAAGTTCCATTTACCATCACACATTGTCTTCTGTCCGTCAACCAGCCGGAGGGAGACGGCAAGAAGACGCTGCAGCAGCTAACCGTCCATCAGACCCGGAGGCAGTCGCCACAGAGGTAAAGAGGGCGGAGTGAGAGCGTCGAGCAGCGACGGACGCAACTGATCTCTGTAAACAATCCTACCCTAGAAGGGGCACATTTTTCGCAACACAGAGGTCCAAATTTTTTATGTTTCTCATGAGCCTTTGACTGCTAATAAACTTTATTCCACCACCAGAGCTGGAATTAATTTTCCAGCATAAAAAAAACTGCATTGGGCGCCCAGTCTTTGGGCGTGCTTTCTGCAGAGGGCGGTAATAGCTAATGTCTTTGTTTTCATGTAATTTAAATGCGATGGGCATATCCGATACAGCTAATCTGCTTACTGCTTCGGATGCTATAATTGCTTGCCCAAAACATACGTCCAACTACGCGTAAACTTGTGCATTAGGCTGGGCGCACTTTATTGCATGGGCCTGTGTGGGTTTCTGGAGTACTCAAATAGTGCCTCCCCTTCAACCAGGGGCCTATACTGAAGATGGTGGTGCATCAGAAAATGTACTGCTGCCAGGTGACTGATCCTCTGAGCTGCCTCCCCATCCTGACATCAACAAAGGCCAGGTTTGAAATGCCTCCTTTGATATGGTTACATGTGTAACATTGAGCCTGACTTTGACGTCAGGCTGTGGGAGGTAGAGCAGAGTGTTGGCAGCCCAGAGTGGGAGCACAACTTTACTTAATTGGTAACTGGTACTGGCAATCAGAAATGGCTCAAGGCAATATGCTGCCTAAGGTGAGCGACGGAATGAAATGGCCTCACCACTACCAAGGTACCCAAAAAGGATACACTCGCCAAGAGACAGGCCCTCACCATCTCACCGTACCAAAAAAAAAAAAAATTCAGATTCTGGTGTCACCTCAGTAACAACCACAAACACACCTTCTACTGCCAGAAACTGTATTAAGTAACACAAAAACCAGTAAAAAAAAAAAAAAAGGCACTCAATGCCTATTCAGAAAACCTGCCAAACCATAACAAACTCCCAGGACTCTAACAGCAGAAACTGTACTTGGGAAGAGGCAGCACTGCACATATCACTATAGACCCTAGAACAGCTATACCCCTTCTACTGGAAAAACAGGACAGCAGAATCCCTCACCTCATTCACACACACAGAACACAAACTGACCCTTAGCTAATACAAAAGAAGGAACCACAGATTAAGAACAGAAAAATGCAGATAAAAATACTGAAATGGAAACCCTGAGAAGGCGACTGCACAGTTCTAACAGCAAATATATGAACCATGCAATCCTCCTTAGATAAGGAACCCCATGGTTCAAAGGGGGGAATGTTTTCACTGCAGGGCTGCAGGAGGAGAAGGTGCCCATATTTAAGCTGCAACACGATGACTTAGAGGTGCGAGTTGGGACAGGGGAAGAGCAGGGGATGAATGGGACTTGGGGACCACAGAGGAAAACAGGATGCAGAGACTGGTGACAGTATCTAAAGTCGGTGGTGCACGGCCCACCCCCCTTTTTAAAGTTGGTGGTGCCTGTGCAGTTTGGACGCTACACCCCTGCCTCCAACCCTTCCCAAATAGTTCTGAGCAAAGGAGGGGAAGATGGTCAAGTTGCACTGCCTTCATCCAAGGCTGCTCGCAGTTCCTATTCCTCACTGAAGCATCAGAAATTAAAGCCCAGCTCCTTATTCTTCTGTTTATTTGTGGTGGTGAGTCACAGCAGGGATTTCACCTGCAAGGTGTAAAATAAAACTGCTGTCCAGGCAAATATGAAACTGAGTAACTGAATAACAATGAATAATGCAGCGAGAAGTATGTAACCTCGCATACATCACCATTTTAACAGACCTTGGGAGGGAGAAATCCAGGGTTACCAACTGGCTCTAAGTCATATGGTACGGGTTAATCCAATCTTCCCTTTTCTCCAGTGTGAGCATGCATTTCTAGTTCTGATTTTCTCAAGGAAATCAATGGGGAAAATCAGAGTTACAAGTCCATGCAAGTGGGACTGGATTAGCCCATTTCTTATGACATGGAACCAATCGGCAACATTTGGCAAATCTATCCAGCCAGCATGCATTTACTTGTCCTCAACTGGCCCCTATGACTTCTTTCAGTTTGCCCACTGTTCCCATACTCAGCTTAGATCCCTCCCTTGCAACTCCACCATTGTCAGTGTCTCCACCCTCCATCCCACCCAAGGTACTCCTCCATCTTTATATGGTTGGCCCTCCTAAAATCCAGGTCATTATCATCTCCATGTGGTCCCTCTCTCACATTATTTCTATTATTTAGATGTTTTCTGGCAATTTCCTCCTGCTTCTTTGAGCTTCCAGTTAAAACAGAGCCATCCTCTACAGGAAAGTTATATTATCAGTGGGAACAGCCTCCTAACTGCAGACCTCTGGGGGATGTTAAACTAAATTATCAATAGGAAAACCACCCCAATCAAAACTGCATGAAGGGTATACATTATATAAGGAGAAATGTCAACATGGAGAAAATGTAGGAGGCCAGAGTGAGCTTCCAAGCAGGAGCCAAGAGCGATGTGAATGAACTGAGAGGTGCAATCACAGTGGTGCAAGAAGCAACTACAGACTCCACTGGAGTGTGAACAGGAAAGGGACTCAGGGGAGGGGGTGCATCAGGAATCATCTTCAACAATGCAGAAATGAAGTTATGGGTCTCTGAGTTAAAAAGAGAAATAGCCTTGGAGAAGTGTATGTGTAGAAGCAAAAAATGTGTCCATTACCTTCATTTGTTTTTTTGGGGGGAAGGGGTTGAGGAAGGCAGAGGGTAGTTTCAGTTTTTATTTTCATGGGGATTTTAATTTTTCATTGTAATTTGTTTTTGGTAAATAGCATGCACTATTTGTTGAAAATGAACCAGAACGACATTTTTTTTCTTGCTCAAATTTGGTTTGTTTGAAACGAAGTTTGGTTTGTTTGAAACGAACCAAAACGAGGCTCAATCATCCCCTTTTATAGATTCATTTCAAAGAAATGCACATCCCTAGTAAAAAGTGACTTGAGAGAAGCTGTAATACATCTCAAAACAGTATGTAGAAAAGATCAGGAATGATGAGGAGGCAGCAGAGAGTGAACGATTAGGAACAAAGCAATTGGCTCCTGCTCAATTGGAATTAGGGCTAGGATCCAGCATTCTTTATTTATTTGATTTATATTCCACTTTTCAGACACTTCAAAGTGCATTACATTCAGGTACAATAGGTATTTCTCTATCCCCAGAGGGCTTACAATCTAAGAGCCTGACTTACTAAGGCTTTTCTCCTATTCTGTGTCTATGGGAAAAATGAGGTCCTATGTATGGACTTGAGGCAAGGGAGGATGAAGAAACCTGTCTAAGGTCACAAGGAGTAACAGCAGGATTTGAACCCTGGTTTAGAGCCTGCTGCTCTAGCCACTAAGCTATTTCTCTACTCCACTCATTCACAACTATTTTACATCTCTTTCCAAAGGCCACAAGATTGAAAAGGTCTCCACCAATCGATACACCAAAAATGTCCTCCTGATCTTTGATTTTCCTACGGAGAGGGCCCAAGGAAAGTATAGAAAGCACTGGGGAGGCAGGACACTCCCGTCTGTCTTTCTTTGTAAAAGAAGATCCTGGGAAAAAGTACCATTCACAATGATTGCTGTCATAGGGTTCTTATAAAGGATTTGTAAGAATTCAAAAAATCTACCATTAAACTCAAAATTTTTTTTAGGACCTAAAAATCCACTTCACCAATTTTTGGCATGAAAACTCAGTAAAAGGGAATCCAGCTTATGCCAAATTGAGGATTCAAGAAAATGTTACTTTAAAAAACCCACCTGCTTCTGAATCACCAAATCAGGCAAGGGGAATGGAACAGCTCCCCTATGAGGAAAGACTAAAGAGGTTAGGACTTTTCAGCTTGGAGAAGAAACAGCTGAGGGGGGATATGATAGAGGTGTTTAAAATCATGAGAGGTCTAGAACGAGTTAATGTGAATCAGAAAGACTAGGGGGCACTCCTTGAAGTTAGCATGTGGCACATTTAAAATTAATCGGAGAAAGTTCTTTTTCACTCAATGCACAATTAAACTCTGGAATTTGATGCCAGAGGATGTGGTTCGTGCAGTTAGTGTAGCTGTGTTTAAAAAAGGATTGGATAAGTTCTTGGAGGAGAAGTCCATTACCTGCTGTTAATTAAGCGGACTTAGAAAATTACTACTGCTATTACTAGCAACATGGAATAGACTTAGTTTTTGGGTACTTGCCAGGTTCTTAAGACCTGGATTGGCCACTGTTGGAAACAGGAAGTTGGGCTTGATGGACCCTTGGTCTGACCCAGTAGGGCATGCTCTTATGTTTTGCCAGAATATTTGCCATTATTTTAACAGGGAGATAGGTCTGTGAGAATTTGGCCACAAAGGATCCCAACCAGATTTAAGCAACACAAAGATTATTGTCTTCCTTGCCCTTCTGCCCAAGAGTCAAGAATATATGGGTATGTTTCTTCTCATCCAATACCTGGAAACAGTATTGATCTTTTTTTTATTTTTATTTTTTTTACATCCTGACATCACCCCTATATCTGTCATTCCTAGAACCTTTCATGCCAGTGTTCTCTACCTACAACCACCGAAAAGATGGTTGGTCTAGACACACCTCAAGATTTGTCTTTTATTCCCAGCTCAAGAAAATATATGCTTTTATAGAAGGTGACAATAGAGCTTTTATTTAAAAAAAAAAAAAAAAAAAAAACCCTCCTGGCCATACACCTGCAGAGCAGTGAGCCTCTCAGTCAGCCCCCCTCCCTGCCTCCTGAAGGTGTAGGTTGAGCCTTTCGAAATTTGGCTATCCTTCAACATCTATTTCCTGCAATGGAGCTTGTTTAAGCTTAGCTGCATCTAATTTTATATTTTTCAATCATAGCTTACTTCGCACTGATAAGGGAGACGTTGCCAGCAGTTACAGGTTAGCCCAGATTCACTGAAGTCTGCTCCCATGTTTCACTTCTTGTGCAGCTTCTTTAAATTTTCAGATCAGTTTTGCTAATCAAGCATGGGGAGAATGGAACTGGGAGGAAGCCCTGCAAAGATAGGCATAAGCTCAAAAAAATTCTTTGCAGAGCCATAGAAATCCTCCTCAAAGTTGGTGCATTCAAAAAAATCTTCAGCACCTTTAGTTCCTCTGCATAGAGAGACCATTGAGGCTGGTTGTTCAGTAGTTGCTAAGATCACAGCAGCCATCTTGCACCCACAATAGAACTTAGCAGGAGCCAGGAGAGAAAGTATTTCTTCTCTGCCTCTAGATCTCCTGCGCTTATCCCAGAGGCGTTTTTTGACTCAACTATCACTCGTGAGAAGGAATCGGGCTCTCAAGATACCTATTTTTCGGAAATTTTAAAATTCCTTCACAAAGCCTTCCAAGCTAACCCAGAATATTTATCTGGTCAGTCCAAGCTAACATATGCAAATACAATAAAACAAAAGAAAAAGAAGGCAGACTTGGGGTAAATGTTAAAAGGTTGCGCGCAGGCGCACTTGTACACCCAATTTTATAACTTGTGCTCGCAAGGGGTGCACAATTGTGCTCGCTGAGGTGCGCTGTCTTCCCCCATTCCCTCCCCCTAACATAACCTTCCCACCCCTTCCCCTAACATTTCCCTCCTAGCCCTACTCTAACCCCCCCAAAATTATCTTACCTTTTGTGCCTGCCTTTGGGCAGGCACAAGTTGCGCGCACCAGCAGCCTGCCGGCACGTGACCCTCCAACACAGCAGCAATGGCCACTCTGTCTGAGGCCTCTGGCCCCACCCCTGGACTGCCCCTTTAGTAAAGCCCTGGGACTTAAATGCGTCCTGGGGCATTACGTGCATCGCCGGGCCTTTTAAAAATAGGCCCGGCACGCATAACCCTTTTAAAATCCAGCCCTTAGAGTACCTTGATGCGAGTACTGCGGCTGCTTATTCTCCATTTCTAGTAGATGATGAAAGCTTGGCAAAATGTTTAGTTGAATCTTTTGAGGAAGGAGAACTGCAGTCAGGTGAAGAGGATTCTCTTTGACTCTTCCATAAGGAGGAAATGTCTGCTTTAATCTCCCAGGTGACATCTGCAATAAGACTGTCAGAAGAAAAGGATGAAGAATCTCCAGTTTGGGATCCAATTTTGAGAGGTTCACGAAAGAATCATTATTACCTTCCCACAACATTCTGAGATTGAAAGCACGGTTTGTTCTGAGTGGGATGCTCCCAAGGCAGGCTATAGACCCCCCAGAATTTTGAATCATCTGTACCCACTAATCACCTGAAACCCCAAAAAACCTCTTTCACATGCCTAACTTAGATGCAATGGTTTTGGCAGTATCCAAAGAACCACAATCCCTATAGGGAGAGGAGCTGCATTAAGAGATGCCCAGGATCGGAAAATTAAGCTAGTACTAAAAAAATGTTACTACAAACTCCTTCATGCTTCAAGCAGACATATGTTCTCGTTATATATCTAGAGCATTACTTTGCTGGATTCAGCAGCTTGCAGATGAAGAAGATTCTTCTAAGCTGGAATTTGCCTCAGCTTACCTAGCAGATGGTTTGTACGATATCATCGGACTTGCGGCTAAATCCATAGCACTCTCAACTGGGGCAAGGAGACTACTATGGCTTTGAAGTCGAGCAGCCAATACAGGTTCAAAGCAATGCCTGAGTAGATTGCCTTTTAGAGGCAAACTACTATTTGGAGAGGAATGAATTAGATAAATTATTAAATTGTTTTGGTGAGTCAAATTCATAGATTACCTGAGGACAGGTGAAGAACATCCTAATGCCCTTTTCAAGGGCGTAGTCATTTTGGAAGAGGGACAGAAGATATTGTCCTGTAAATCATATTTCTCTGCAATCTTCAAGATCAAGAGGATCTTCTCATTCCGTTCATGGAGCAAGAAGACCATGTTCGAATGATCCTTGGCCATCCAACTCAAAGCACCCTTCACAATGAAAGATTCTCCTATTGGGGGCCATCTTCAAAAATCTGCAAGGAGTGGAACCTCATACCATAAGATCAATGGGTATGAGAAATTATTCATTGCGGGTATTCCCCACAATTTCTATTCCCAGTAAGAGACCACTTTATACCATCCCTAGTGGGATCCCCAGAAAAATTAAAGGCAGTACAGTTAACACCGCAAAAGTTCTTAAATTTAAATCCAATTTGCCAAGTACCATTACACGAATAATGCAACGGTTATTATTCAATTTACTTCATCATCCCCAAAAAGGTTGGCTCTTTCAGACTGATATTGGATCTGAAGAGAGTGAACAAGGGTTTGATTGTCCCTCGCTTCCTTTTTTTTTTTTTAATTTACTCTTTATTAGATTTTTCAAAATTTTACAAAGTATCCACTTTGTCATGAAATATGGTAATACAATCTCAGAAATACAATACAACATTGATAAATCAACATCCATTTATCAATTTTAAACAAGGAAATATATCTTTCAATTGTATTACCCGTTAGACCTCTAGATAGGGGGGGTGTAAGTTACTGCACATTATAGAAGATATCTAAGGAAATAAAAATAGAATCCAAGAAAAAGCCTCATAATGCTAGTTATCACAATTATGGGTTAGAATTACTACTAATTTGTTGTAGGACTTTCTTCCTTTCCGCAAAACTCTTTAATTGCTCTGGCTGGTAAAATATATTACTATCATTGTTGTACTTTACAACACACTTGCAAGGGAAGCGCAAAAAAAAAAAAAAAGACGCCCCCAATGCCAATATCTCTTGCCTCAAAGCCAGAAATGCCTCTCTTTTCAACTGCGTCGCCTTTGTTATATCTGGGTAAATTCTTATACGAGAACCCATAAAATTTGAGTTAGTTTTTTTAAAGTATGCTTGCATAATGACCCCAAGATCTTTTTCATTGAATAAGGAAATTAGCAGAGTTGTTCTCTCTGCTATTTCGTAAGATGATGATTCCAAAACGTTCGTTAGATTTTCCAGAACATTAGGGGTTATTTGCTTTTGTTGGTCCTTCCGTATCGGGAGAAAATAAACCTTGTCCAGGGGTGGAGTTTTTTTCTGGGGTAATATCTAATATTTCATGAAAATAATGCTTAATTGTTAAGTGAGGTAACTCTCCAACCACCCTGGGAAAGTTTAAAATTCTCAAATTAAGATGTCTCATCGCTTTCTCAATATACTCTATTTTCCAGTTTATAGCCCCACAGTTCTGCACTAAAGTTGACTGAACAGCCTTAACTTGTATTAGATCATCTTCAATTCCTTGAAATTTTCTTGCTGCTTCTTGTTTGAATTTCTCAGAGTTCTCATTCATTAAACTTATATGAGAAGACAAAGAATTTATACTCGTAGAGCAATCCATTAGAGATTTTGCTAAAGTAGATGTTAAAGTCCACAAAGAGTCTAGTGTAACTATCTCTGGTTTTTGAGGTATCACAATCATGCCAGGAATGGTAGAGGGTGTGGAATCAGGTCTCTCACCTCCTCCAGTGGTCTGTCCCTCTCCACTATCAAGCTCAAGGCCTCTGGCAAGATTCTCTCCAGCTCTCCCAGAGGTCTGAATGGAATTCTCCACCGACACAACCCCCCCCCCCCCCCTGATTTGCTCGGTTGTCCTTTTCGGGGCTCCCGGTCAGACAGGGTGTCGAGGTTCCTCATTCAGCCGGAGGTAATCTCTGATCCAACGGGCTGAGGGAAAACCCTTCCGAGGTCGAGTCGCATTCTCCTTCCTGTGACTTGACAGCCGGACCTCTCATACCCATTTTTCATCTGGCTTCACAGTGCATTGCATGATGGTCTTCTGCCCCGGGGGGGTAGTGAAGACATTGAGGGGTAAGTCCTCAGCTTCCTTTTTCGTTTCGAGGGCATTCTAAAAGCTGAACAAGATAAATCGTAGAAAAAATGCCAGAGCAGTTTCACAGTGCTGCTGCTCAAGGCACCATCTTGACTCCACCCCCTGGGTCCATTGTGTCCCTCGCTTCCATATGGAAACACTTGGGTTAGTAATTGCTTCTGTAAGGGAAGGAGAATATCTCACATCTCTAGATCTCAAAGAAGCTTATTTCCATATCCCAATAAAAGAAGGCTTCCAAAGAGATCTTTTATTTTGTGTTCTCAGAAAACATTTTCAGTTCAGGGCCCTACCTTTTGGTCTAGCAACAACCCCAAAAACCTTCACAAAAATATTGGTTGTGGCATTACTACGAAAGCAAGGGATCAGGGAACACCCATATCTTGATGACTGGATAATCAGAGGCAAGTCAAATTCAGAGAGTTTGACCACAAGAGAATTGTAGTTACTTTACCCCAAGCTTTGGGGTGGGTAATCAATTTTGAGAAGAGCCATTTAATTTCCATCAAGAATTGGAGCATTTAGGAAGTCTTCCAAACCAAATAGGATTATTCTCTTTAACACTAAAGAGAATTGCAAAAATTGTGACTCAAGCAGAGCTTTTTTCACGAGAGAAAGCACCATCAGCATGGGGCTTATTTGCAAATTCCTGGGACAATGACTTCAACATGGGCAAAAGCTTGCATGCGTCCATTTCAGTGGGTATTGCTATCTCTATGGAAAGCACAGATTCAAATGTACCAGGTTCACCTACCGTTACTCACAAAGGTAAGGGAAAGTCTAAATTGGTGGACCAACATTCAAAAAACTTAAAGAAGGGGACACCATTAGAAAGTCCAGAGTGGATTTTCATAACGACAGATGCCAGCTTAACAGGTTGGGAGGCACATTGCCAGGATCACTATACTCAGGGACAATGGTCTTGGGAAGAGACTCAATTTTCAATAAACCGATTACAAGAGCAATAAGATTGGCACTATATCATTTCCAAACTCTAATCATAGGAAAGGCAGTACACATATTAAGTGACAGCGTGACAACAGTAGCTTACATAAACAAGCAGGGAGGAACACGAAGCCGCAATATGGCAGAGGAAGCAGATCTTCTCATTTTTTGGGGCAGAAAAAAATCTACTTCAGATTTCTGCACTACAGATTGTAGGACAAGAGAATATCCAAGCAGATGCTGGGCTTGATGGACCCTTGGTCTGACCCAGTATGGCATTTTCTTATGTTCTTGGAGGAGAAGTCCATTACCTGCTATTAAGTTCACTTAGAGAATAGCCACTGCCATTAGCAATGGTAACATGGAATAGACTTAGTTTTTGGGTACTTGCCAGGTTCTTTTGGCCTGGATTGGCCACTGTTGGAAACAGGATGCTGGGCTTGATGGACCCTTGGTCTGACCCAGTATGGCATTTTCTTATGTTCAGATTTCTTAAGCCACCATTTAGTAGATTTAGGAGAATGGGAATTGAGCCACTGGGCATTTCAAAAGACAGCGCAAAGACAGGCAATGCCTCAAGTAGATTTAATGGAGACAAGTCAAAATGCAAAAGTTTTGGTGTTTTATAATCAGAGAAGGGATTACAGCAGCACTGCCATAGATGCCCTACTCCATCGTTGGTCAAAGGACCTCATGCTATATATATTTCCATCATTGCCATTGATAGGATGAGTAATAAAAAAGAGAGAAGGAAGGGGCATATGTAATTCTGGTAGTACAAGACTGGCCCAGAAGGCCTTGGTCTGTGGATCTGAAGCACCTAGTAAAAAACCATCCATTTTGCCTGCCATCAACACGGGGTTTTCTAAGCCAGGAACCCAAACAAATGGCCAGTTCTTCTCCATACTAGCTTACAGCATGGTTCTTGAAAGAGTGAAGCTAGTCAGAAAAGGCTACCCACCTGCAGTAATTAGTACAATGTTATATTCTAAAAAGTCTTCTACTTTTCTGTCCTATGTAAGAGTATGGTGATGTTTTAAAGCCTATTGTAAAGAAATTAAGTGCTCTCTTTGGTATTCACTAACTGGAGACATACTGTCCTTTTTACAAAGGGGACTAGACAAGGGGTTAGCTTTGAATTCTCTAAAGGTATAGTTAGCAGCTCTATCCTCCTTTAGACGAAGAATAAAGGGATCATCCTTGGCTTCCCATAAGGATATTGTACATTTCTTATCGGGAGTCAAGTGGTCTGCTCAGGGCGGAATTCCCTCAATAGAGTTTGAATTTAGTTCTGTTTTATCAGAGGCCCTATTTGAACCATTGGATCAAGCAACCCTTAAAGATTTGACTCTGAAAGCTATCTTCTTAGTTACAATCACTTCAGCAAGAAGATATCAGAATACAATCACTGTCTTGCTGAGCTCCTTTTTTGAGATTTACTAGATTCAGTAATATTAAAACCAGTACCATCATTTTTATTTATTTTATTTAACAGCTTTTCTATACCGATATTAGTAGGCACATCATATCGATTTACATCAAACAATAGATGGAAAATAAAATGAACAGGGAGAGGGGAGGGGGACAACAAAGTAACATGGTGCAACAATGGTGCTGCAACTAGAGGAAGCTATAATGGAGAGCCTGAAAAGGAGAACTGGAGAGGTAACATATTAACGTAATAACTTAGAGGGAATGACATTAGCGGTGAGGTGATGAGGTACATGGGTCTAGTCTGGATGTGTCTGGTGGAAAAGCCAGGTCTTTAGCATTTTCTTGAATTTGAAGGGGCAGGGCTCAAGGCAGAGGTTCGTAGGTAGGGCATTCCAACGAGTGGGGCCAGCAATTGATAGGGCATGATCCCTTGTTGAGGTGAGGCAGGCATTCTTGAGGGATGGGATGTGCAGGGTATCTTTAAGATTTGCTCTGCTTGGGCGGGAAGAGTATGTGAGCTGGAAAGGTTCATTGAGCCAGGTGGAATTGTTTTTGTAGATGGATTTGTGAATAATGGTGAGGGTCTTAAATAGGATGCGTGATGGTATAGGGAGCCAGTGGAGGTCTTTGAGGATGGGGGTTATGTGGTCGGATTTGCATGCATTCATGATGGTTCTAGCGGTGGCATTCTGTAGCATTTGGAGTAGTTTGATTGTGGAGTAAGGAAGGCCTAAATACAAGGAATTGCAGTAGTCCAGTTTGGACGAAAGGGTTGCTTGGATGACTGTTCTGAGATCGTGGGTATGGAGTAAAGGTTTTAGTTTTTTTTTATGACATTGAGCTTGTAGAAGCCTTCTTTTAAGACAGAATTGATGTTGTTTTAGGTTTAAGTGTTGGTAAATTAGGACACCCAGGTTTCGTACTGGAGGTTGTGAGGCAAAGGAGCTGGAAGCTGGGTCATTAGCTGGGGAGAGCTTGAGTGTTTGGTGGTTGTGGATGAGGATGAGGATGAGGAGCAGTTCAGTCTTTGAGGAGTTGAGGGCAAGGTGGAGGTTAGTGAGTAGGGAGTTAATGGAGGTGAGGCATTTCTCCCAGAATTTTAGCGTTTTGGATATGGATTCTTGTATTGGTATGATGATTTGTACATCATCTGCGCAGATGTAGAATTTGAGGCCGAGTTCAGAGACTAGCTGCGCCCCAGCCGATAAACAAAAAACCCACCCCGACCCTTTAAAAGTAACCCCTTAGCTTCCCCCACCCTCCCGACCCTCCCAAAAACTTTTTACAGGTACCTGGTGATCCAGTGGGGGTCCCGGGAGCTATCTCCCATGATCTCCCGCTCCGGGCCATCCTCCCGGGCCATCGGCTGCCACTAATCAAAATGGTGCCGATGGCCGGATCCTGTTACATGGTAGGAGCACTGGATGACCGGAGCACTGGATGACCGGCGCCATCTTGTGCTCCTACCATGTGACAGGGGCTGACCAATGGCACCGGTAGCCCCTGTGACATAGTAAGGGCAAAGGCTATTGGTGCCTTTTTGAATACTGGCAGCCAACGGTCCGAGTGCAGGAGGTCGCTCCCGGACCCCCGCTGGACATTTGGCAAGTCTTGTGGGGGGGTCAGGAGGGTCCCCCAAGACTTGCCAAAAGCCCCTGGTGGCAGGGCCGCCATCAGGAATTTTGAGGCCCCATACAGCAAGCAGACAGCGACGGCCCGCGCGCTTTGCCGGCGCATACTGTCTGACGCGGCGGTGACGTCACAGCCGCGTCAGACAGTGAACGCTGGCAGGACAGAGCGCGCGGACGAGTCTCTGTCTGCGGTGCTCTGTAAATCAATGCTATGTGTGTCTAAAAGACACGCATAGCATTGATTCTCTCCCTTCTCTGGGGCCCGCACCCAGGGCCGGCTCCAGGTTTCAGTAGGCCCCTGGGCGACAGACTGTCGGAGAGAGCCTCAGTGGGCCTCTTTGCCATGAACTAATACATCCCCCAAGCGCACCTGCCGCCTGGCGGCTGCGGCGGGCCCCCATATGTGGCAGTAGATCCTGGGGCCCCATACTGCAGGCCCAAGAATACTGCCCTGATGGCGGCCCTGCCTGGTGGTCCAGCGGGGGTCCGGGAGCGATCTCCTGCACTCGGGCCATCGGTGCCATTGGTCAGCCCCTGTCACATGGTAGGAGCACAAGATGGCGTGGTTTAGGGGTTATTTTTGTGTGCTGTTTTTCCCGCCCTCCCCCAAAACGATAAGGGAACCCCCACGATCAATATCGTGGGGTTTTCCTATCGTTTTGGGGGAGCCCCTGATTTCTGACGATTTTGAAAATATCAACGATATTTTCAATTGTTCGAAGCCTGATTCACATCCCTACAAAGGAGGGCTACGCCAGATCTGCCAATGTCGGTTAGGCGAGAAAGGAGCATATTGTGGCTTATCGTGTCAAAGGCTGAGGAGATGTCAAGGAAGGCAATGATGAAACTATGACCTCGGTCTAGGCCAGTGTGGATGGTGTCAGTGAGGGAAAGTAAGAGTGCTTCAGTGTTCAAGTTTTTACGAAAGCCAAATTGCGAAGGGTGAAGGATGTTGTTGTCTTCAAGGTAGTCCATAAGCTGGGAGTTTACCACCTTTTCCATGATTGTAGAGATGAAGGGAAGGTTTGAGATGGGACTGTAGTTGGCTGGGTCTTTGGGGTCTAGGGATGGTTTTTTGAGCAGGGATTTGACAACAGCATGCTTTAAGGAGTCAGGGACTGTGCTGATGGAGAGGGAGCAGTTAATGATGTCTGCTAGTGGTTTGGCAATAGTGTTGGGAATGGTTAGGAGGGTTTTGGTAGGGATGGTGTCAGAGAGGTGGGAGGTGGGTTTAATCTTTTTGAGAATAGACTCGATTTCCTTGGAGGATGTGAGGTTGATAGAGTCTAATGTGGCATTGGGGATGGTGGGGTGGGTGGGGGACATAGGGAGGGAAGTGACAGGGAATCGGAGGAGGATGTTTGTTATTTTATTATGGAAGAAGAGGGCAAGTTCCTCACATTTACTGCTGGCTTCATTGTCAGCGATGGGGGGGGGGGGGGCGGGGGCAGACTTGGTGAGGGCAGCAACATATGAGAACAGGGCTTTGGGATTGTACATGTATTCATGAATTTTGGAGGCATAGTAGTCATGTTTAGTTTTTAGAATTGAGAGTCGGTAAGCATGTAGGGTCAATTTGTAAGAGGTAGCGTGTTGCTGGGTCGGGTCTTTACGCCAGATTCTCTCTCAGTCTTAGGTTGTTTTTCATTTGATGTAGTTCAGGGGTGTACCATGGTTTGTTATTTTTATGAGCGGGGTGTTGATTGCGGGTAGTGAGGGGACATAGTTTGTTAGCTATGACTTGGGTGAGGTTATTCCATGAGCTAAGGGCTGCTTCAGGAGTGGAGCAGTCTAGTTTGGTCAGGGATTCAGTTATTTATTTTTATTTATTTAGCATTTTTCTATACCGACCTTCAAGGTTAAATACCTTATCAGATCGGTTTACATCGAACAGGGACATAAAAACAGTAAACATAAACAACTTATTATAATCAGGAGAAACAAAGTTACATTTAACAAGTTAGTGCGGAAGTGAGATCCTCAGAGAAGCAGGGTTTTCTGAAGGAGAAGGAGTTGCTGTGAGGAAGGTTACAGGTGTGTGGGGGGTGGGGGTTGTTTATGGTGAGAGGAATTTCGATAAGTGAGTGGTCTGACCAGGGTACTGGCGTACAGAAGGTGGGGGAAAGTGCATGGATGCAGGAGTTAATGAAAATGAGGTCCAGGGTGTGCCCAGCTTTGTGTGTGGGGGCGGAGATGATCTGGGTGAAGCCTATGGCCTGAAGTGAGTCAAGTATGGTTTCACATGAAAGGGAGAGGGGTGTGGAGTCCACATGGATATTGAAGTCTCCTAGTAGGATGGCAGGTTTTTCAATGTTAATGTTGTTAGATATAAATTCTATAAGGGGGGAGGGATTGTGTTCTAGAAGGCCGGGGGGGTGTAGACAAGGCAGATTTGGAGTTCAGGGGATTTGAATAGGCCAATTTCGTATTTGGGTGGAGTGCTAATGTTCAGTGGTCTGAATTTGAGGTTCTTTTTGACAGCTAGGAGGATGCCTCCACCTCTTTTTTTAGGTCTAGGGATGGAGAATATATCATAGGATAGGGTGGGAAGTTGGTTTAGGATTACGGTGTCCGTGTCCTTGAACCAGGTTTCCGTGACTGCGCAAATTTCAGGCTTGCAGTCTAGGAGTAGATCATCTAGGATGTGGGTTTTTTTTGGAGAGGGATTGGGCGTTGAATAGGACAAGGGATAAGGTGGCGAATTCTAGTAGTTGTGTTAATGGAGAGATTAGGATAGGGAGGAGGGATTTGCGCTGGGCTGGGGGGTTCATAAGGTAGAGGCGAGGGATTCTGTGTGAGGGATGGTGTATATGGGGGATGGGAAAGGTAGAAGTGTTGGAGTTAGAGTAGGGGGGCATGGCTGATTGGTTGAGAGCAGATGGTGGAAGTCAGGAAGTAAGGTATTGTGTAGTGGAGAGAAGAATTGGGAGGAGAAGGTTGCAATAATTAGCAGTCTGTTACAATACAATGGGAGACAATAGCACGGAATTACCAAAGATTAAGTAAATGCGTAGCATGCCAAGATAATTACTGGCAGGTAGGAGTTGTCAGAGATGCAAACATCCAAATGATCAAAGTTCTGGCCAGTAGTTCTGGGGCGGACGAAGAGGGCGCACCAAGGAGCAGGCCCCTTAGGTCGCACTCCTTCGTGCGTGTGACGCCCGGCACACAGCACCGCAGAGAAGAGCCCCGATTTATTTATTTATTTAGGTTCTTTTAATATACCGATGCTCAAGCCCAAGTCTTATCTAACGGTTTACAATGGAACAAGGGGAAACCATTTAACAACTGTATAGAAGATAAAGTTACATTAAACAGGGAGCAAAAAACATGGGCTTGGAAGACAGGAAAGATATTAAATTATAACTGTAGAGAACTGAAAGTAGTCATCAACAAAAACAGTTAAGTAACGAGGCAGATAAAGGTTAACAAGGGTTAAAGAATTCAGCTGGTGATTTATCATAGGCACTTATTAGGAAAAAATTTCCTGTGGAAGGGAGGACTTTGGCTGTTTCCCAGGCGGCGATGTTAGCGCAGCTCTTACCCTACGATTGGGCTGTGGAGCTCAAGGAAGGCTCGTTCGGGGTTGTCCACGTGGTCTCCAGACAGGCGGGTCGGAAGAGGTGGTCGTTGGGCTCTTGCCCCAATAAGGCGGCGCCGATCGCGCGAGCCAGGCTAGGTAAGCAGGCAGGCCGGCAGAAAGGGAGCGCCGCAGAGAAGAGCTCCGGGGTACAAATAATGAAAGGGTTGAAGGGGCAGCATGAAGAGGCACACTAAGGGGCTCTTTGAGGGCACTGCAACTCTTTGATGTTAAAAAATGTCTTTTGTGAATCTTACATGTCACCAGAGATTTCAAATGCACAGACAAATTATTTATTTTGTTTGGAGGCCCAAGAAAAGGAGAAACTGCTTCCAAAGCTATTATAGCAAGGTGGATTTGTTGCAAACGTGAGCCTCTGTGCCACGACCAACAACCCTGGGGCTGCCTGTGGTCCACATTGTTGGTGAGCGAGCGCATCTGGGCACAGGCTGGCTGAAACAAGAAACTTTGACTTGGAACAGGAACACCTGAAGACTTTGAACAGGACCACTTGGATGTCCAACATGCTCCATGAACTGAGAGCCAGCAAGCCATGCTGGTATCTGGGATAGCCCTCCAGCCACTCCAAAAGCCCTTTTGGATTGCTGCTTGGAAGTGGTTTGAGCATGAGGACAGACGGAGGCAGATGTCTCAAAGATGACTCTAGAGACATGGAAAAGATGCTGGAGAATTGGATGTAACACTGAAGACTTGGACATGGCTTAATGACTGAAGCATGGCTTGAAACAGGAACATGATTTGAAGATGGACATAAGGCTTGAAACAAGAACATGGCTGGACCGAACAAGATGAGGGCTCAGGTCTTGGAACAGGCAGATGGCTGGAACAAGAACTCCAGAGACCAGGGACAGGACTCAGGAATTCAAACTCAGGAACTCTGAAGACTTGGACAGTACTCTGGATATAGGAACGAAGACTTGGGCACAGGAATGAAGACTTGGACACAGGAACCAGATGACCAGGAACAGAAGACTACAAGAAACAGGAGACCTTGAAGGACCAGTAACCACAGGAAATCCAAAGACCTTGCAAAGGAGCAATAGAGGAAGTAGCCTTTTAAAGGCTCAAAGCAATGACATTATCAGAAAGGGCCATAGGGCTTTTGTAAGCAGAGGCAGCACATCACGTTGAAGAATGTCAGTGGCATTTCGCACAGTAAGCAGGAGCAGGATTGGCAGCAACTCTCTTGTTGTGGGTGCAGTGACAAGACTGAGATGGTGTCGGCAAAAAGGAGTAGAGCTGGCGTTGGCCGGCAGTGGTGAGTGAAGCCACTCACAGGATCCTTCCACAAGCAGTAGTGCAACAGATTAAGGAAATTATTTCTTTAGTATATTTGCTATGTGGAAGAGAAACGCCAAAGGCGTTGAAGGCACATTCAACTAGAGTGCAAGCTACTTCATGGGCAGACGTAGGAGCAGTTAAACCAATTGATATTTGTAAAGCCACCCCATAGACTAGCCTAAACCCATTTGTAAAACATTATAAATTGAACGTACTCGCTAAACAAGATGCATCATTTGGTGCTGCTGTTCTAAGAGCAAGTATTCAATCTATCCACTCTTAATATAAAGGATCTGGTACTTCCCACATGTTCTTGACTGGTGGGCAGAAGTACAAGAAAGGAGAAATTAAGACTTATCTTCCTTTCCTGTACTTCTACCCAAGAGTTAAAAAGCCCACCTGAAAAGAATTTATGCATAGATTTAGAGAACAAATAGGTAATTTGTATGGATACAAATAGAATGTATATTTTTAATTTGCTAAGAAATATTTATTATAATTTTTTATAAATTGGCTAAGCGCAAATATTGCAATATATTGTTTGAAATAGGTGTTTCTCTACTTATGTTTTAGATATCTGCTAGAATATATTCAAAATTATTAATTACATTAATAGATTAATGGTCTTGCGCCATTTTTTTTTTAATATAGCTCTGACAATAGCATATTGGCATGAAGGGTTCTAGAAATTACATTATTAGGGGTGATGTCAGCATGTAATAACAAACAAACAAACAAAAGATCAACTTTGCCTCTAGATATTGGATGAGAGGGAACATATCCATGTTCTTGACTGGTGTGCAGAAGGAAAGGAAATTATCAGGTCTTAATTTTTCCTTATTGGTGCCATAGGCAAATTCATTCTGCTCTAATAAAGATTCAAATACAGAACCCAAGGGTAAACAAACCTGATCTATTAAAAGTTTGTAAAATTCACCAGAAAACACAATGGGATCTGGGGCTTTGTACAATGAGGAACTTAAGTTGTCTCTACGTACTTCTTCTAGATCTAATGGTGTATTTAAAAATGGCACGTGTTCCACGATCAGTTTAAGTAAGGAAGAAGATTAAGAAGCTGCCTCTGCGTATGTTCAGTCATAAGGATCCTGCTTATATAGCCCCATATAAAAATAATAACAATTTTACAGATGTTAATATTGAAATGTACCTATCTGTTCTTTCTGATTTTTCATAGCTGCCATATGTTTCATCCCAGCCTAAGATCTGGTTATATAACCTAATAGTTTCCTCATCTTATTACCAAAGTGAAAAAAATTATATTTATAATAATCCCTTTTTTGTTTTTGGTATATTAAGAGTTGATTTTATAGCCACAAAACTGGGATTTATTCACCCAAGAAGGGTCTTTCCCATTCCGGAACTTATTGGTTTTCAACTTTCTTTCCAGTAACAAAATTTCACTGGCCAATGCCCTCTTCTTATGAACTAAGCTCATTCTGGAAAACAAGTAATTTAATCTGGCCTGGTAACTATGTGCCCTGGAAATGTGTTATCTCTTTCCAAGGGGTAGAGGCTTCTCCACACATCTGTTAGCTCCAAATGTGTATAAAGAAATGGGATTCCCTTATATGCGTCATGAGGATGTATCAACTTGGATGGCAGCTTACAGTTTAGGTATCAGGGACACAACTGAAATCCCCACCTTACAGCATGGGTATTTGCCAGGTTCTTGTGGCCTGGTTTTGGCCTCTGTTGGAAACAGGATGTTGGGCTTGATGGACCCTTGGTCTGACCCAGCATGGCAATTTCTTATGTTCTTATGACTAAATTTGGTAACAGATTTACCAGTTTTGTAAAGCACATACATGTTGCATAACAATATAATTTCCCAAACAGCAAACCTTCTACCATGATATTTTGCCCGTCAGGATCTCTCATGATTTGTAATTCTTTGAAGATCAAAATGGCTACCCTGCATTTTAACACCCTGAGGAAGTTGAGACGACCTCTTCCACCCATTGTCTGCATAATTTGGAACTCTCCTCATCACTCAAAAGGGTCTTCTGCAGCATAGTTATTCCAGGTATAGAATCTTTTCAGTACCTACAAAATTTTGTAATGTTTGACAACAGAACTGATGGCGAAGACATTCCAACTAGTATGATGTATATTGTTAGGCACTGGAAATCCAAACTTTATCCTGACTGCACAGAAACTGTAATTTCTACCATCTCTGGACCTTTTTAACTCTTAACTTCGCTTCCTCGTGACACCACCTACTCCTGCCTGTTTCCTGTATCCAGCCACTTGCCCGCCCCATCCTGTTTGCCTTGGCCAATCGACATTGCGATTTCCTGCCCATGCATCAAACGAGGAGTAAGAAACAGGCAGCGTCCACTTCCGCAGCACAGGAGGAGAAGGAAGAGGCTGCTGCTGCTCCAGGAGCCCAAGTTAGAGTCTGCTGTTGCTAGTGTGTTTTGAAAGGGGGGGGGGAAGAGAGAGAATGAATGAGCATGTCTGCGAGAGTGTGTATTTGTGTAGGAAGAAGAGATCTGAGAGTGTATGTAGGTGAGGAGAGAGCTGAGTGCAAGTGAGTATGGGTGTGAAAGAGAGTGGGGCATGTGTGTATGGAAGAGGAAGAAACGTGAGTGTGTGTGTGTGTTGGTGGGAGAATGGCAGAAGTAAAGGGGTAAATGGACATGTGAGAATGAGCAGTGAAAGTAAGTGTGTACATGTAAGAGTGCTTATGAAAACAAATTTGTGAGCTTCCTGTCCCACTGTGCAGTTGCCCTCCCCACCTCCCCCCCCAATCCATGGTAACCTCAGGGTGACTGGAAGTCAAAAGTTCCCAGGTATGCCTATGCCTAACCCTTCACCCACCCATATCTTGCTAAAACCTCCCTGCAACCCACCTTAATCCAAACATACCCATTTGAACCAAAAATCCACCTAAACATGAGGGAAGATCACAAAGCATCCCTGTAGCACAGGGCCCTCCCACCTCTCAGAGAAAAAGTAAGAGAAATAACCCAAATTACTTAAACAGTTATGCAACAGAGAATCTAACAAAACCATTCTTATGAAAGCTGCTAAGTATCATGATCCACACTGAGGACACTTAAAAGCACCGTGTCTAAGTGGGAATGAATAAAAAATATCTCCAGAGCCCCCCCTCCCCACTCCAGAATGAGGATGGTTGGAGGAGGGAGAAAAAAAATAAAATAAAAACTTCCAAGTGAGATGAAACCAGTGTCCTCCCAGCATATCTGCAATAATCAGCAGCAAGCTAGCCAGCCAGCCCAGTGGAACATGAGCCAAAACAGGCCATAATTCATCTCCAGCTGCACATAGATCATACAGGAGAATTCAGACTTCCCCCAGATTTTGCAAGAATGAACATGCTTCCTCCACCATGATAGATTTCCCTGGATGAAGTACCTTATGTCTGGCAGGGAACTGTAGTGTAATGCGCATGGTTTCTTTTTAAAACACCTGCATGCACACTGGGGCAAACATCCTATGCTTTTCAAAGCAGAGCAATCTTGGAAGACTGAGATCTTCTTGCCTTCATACAAGCTTCCAAGTTGTCTATATAACTCTCATAACTGCAACCTTGTGTGTAAAACTTTGAATGCATGCAATCACAGTGCGAAGACTATTTCTTTTGCCCAAGTTTATGGGCCCTTTCCACTCTGATAGGGCCATGCTGATTTTCCAATTTTAAATCTCAAGGGAGCCAAGATTCCAGAAGCATTCCTAGTATGGAATCGCTGATTCTGGGATTCCCATGAAGCGAAGGTTGTTCCTTCAGGAGCAATTTTCCAAGGCATCTGCTTTATTAAGCAGAGTAGTTCCAGATTTCCGACACGCCTCAAAGATCAGACTCAATCTTCTGCACAAAATCCTTCAGGTCCGAGGCTCTGCTGGTTGTTTTTTTAAATCAGAAAGCTGGAAGCTAAAGACCCTCCATTTGTTCGAAGATTTTCTCAAATTTGTACTCCAGCGCCTTAGCTATTGCTGCTGCTACCTTTGCTACACACGGCTCTGCAGGATTGGGTGGGGAGTTTGGGGGTTTTTTTTTCAGGGCATCCATTTTGGACTCACTGTCCTTTGCCACCTATTCTTTCTATGTTATTTTAGTTGACAGTTACCAGTGAGGGCTTCAACGTGCAAAGAACTTAAGGAAGCAAAGAGGTAGGGTCTTATTGGGGTCGTTAGCATTTTATGCCACAAAATAATATCAAAAAAAGGAGAAAGGGCCCTCAGAGAGATCACAAAGCATGTCTTTCTCTCTCAAAGCATCATGTGACCTCATTATAAACTTATAAAAACACAAAATTCTCATCAACTAAAACAAAGCTAACTGGAGTATGTGCATTCAATTTCACCTCAGCTAAAAGGCCTGTTGAAAAAGCCATGTTTTTATAGCTTTTCCAACAGGTGAAAGGTCCTTTATCAAATAACACTTCCAAGTGATAAGGCAATCTGCAACCTGGAGGTAATACTGAGTACAATTAAGCCTAATCACTTGGTGATAAGGGATTTTACACAGGCCCTGCTTGGCTGATCTTAAATATCTAGCAGCTATATAATCGTAAAGATGATCTCTCGACCAATTTGGGCAAATCCCAGTTTACAGTACCAGTTTCTTAAATTAGGCTCTAAAATATAATGGAAGACAGTGGAATTCTTTTAATACCAGCATGATGTGTTGACCATTTTTTGCATTAATTAAAATCCTAGCCACAGCACTCTGCATGAACTGCAGTCTTCAGATAATCTTCAGAGTTAAACAGATGTAAAGGGAATTACCATAATCAATGGAAACCTGTCGCTCAGAGCCTCCAGGGCTACCCTAAAATCATCTTAAAAATTCTGGTCTCAAAAATAAAACAAAAAGCAATCTGATTTCTATTACAAAAAAACCCCATACCCATAATATTCCATTTCCTCACTGTCCAATAGTAGTTTGACTGACAGTCAATTTATGAACTCAAATGCCTTTACTTAAGTTGAAAGGTGATAATAAATTTTCCTGTCTCAACTCATCATTTCATGAATGTATTCTGGGAATTTAATTTTCAGTGTGTGTGTTTGGGGGGTGGGGGTGGTGTGGGGAAGAGGGGAAAACATTTTAAGAATGGTTGAATGCAACTCTATACCCCTAACAAAAGAAATCAAGAACATAAACAATCAACTTTAAAAAGAGGTGACCCTGTATACAATTTATAATGTTTGTGTTAAACTGTCACCTAGTGGTTGTACTGAAAATTGCACTTGCAGATTTATGGCCTGATTCACTAAACTTTTTCCAGGTAAAGGGAGAAGCACAGAATGGGAGAAAAGTCTTATAGGCCGATACAGTAAGGGCGAGTAGGCGAGTAAGAAAAAGTGCGGCAGTGCCGGGCGCCCGTTCGTTTGCCGCACGCACAGTTCGGATCACATACCGCTCGATACAGTATTTAAATTAGACGCAAATGCAAGCCGCGTCCATGAAGCGGTAGGCGTGCGCAATCCATTTTACTGTATAGAGCGCTATACAGCGCCTATACAGTATCCTGGGTGCGCTGGTACCTGTCATTTCAAATGTCATTTCACATGACATTTGAAATGACAGGTACCAAGAAGTGGATGGTTCTCCTACGCTCGGGCATCGGGGATTGCCAGCCCTCTCTCCCCCCCTCCCGAAGCAAGGCGCAGGGCGAAAATCGACTCGACATGTTATTAAAGCAAATAGAAATTGTAACAAAAGTAAACTTACTGCATGCTTCCAGCAGCCCCAGTCCTCTCCCCCCTCCTCCCGAGGCGCACACCGCGGCTCCCCTGCCTCCCGGGGGCAGCCGGCGGCGATAGCGGCTTCCAGCAGCCCCGCTGGCGTCCCCACACGTCCAATTTGGGCGCTCAAGGCAGCGAAGGCGCATGAGCGCACGCCGTGACCTGAGCGCCCGGCTGGACATCAGAGGTCACGGCGTGCGCTCATGCGCCTTCGCTGCCTGCCTTGAGCACCCAAATTGGACGTGCGTTCATGCACCTTCGCCGGCGGGGCTGCTGGAAGCCGCTTTCGCCGCCGGCTGCCCCCGGGAGGCAGACAGGTTCACAGGAGCTGACCACAAAGGGAGGGGAGCAGAAAGAAATATGTGCAGACCAGGCTGATGGGTGTGAAGGCCATGCATAGGGAAATTTGGATGCACATGGATGAGTTCAATAGGAGGAGTGGTGGAAAGAGGACGTATAGAGGTGGTTAGAGTCTGTCTTTTGCGTAGGGTGAGCAGGGTGATCGCCCAGGGCACTGGGGCACGAGGGACACTGCTGGTCCAGGCTCACTACCAACATTGTCACCTGTGGTGCGCTCCATGTGCGGCTGAGCAGGTGTTCCTTAAGCACGCTGCCCTTTAGGCCGTGCAGACCCAGGCCCAGACCTAGCTCTTGACCCCAGTGGGATATCTGGAGAAACAGCAGGGGCTGAGCCACTGCTCCTTTCCATCTGTGTCAGCACTGTCAGCATGTTCAACTCTCATGTGCCAGCACTTCTCATGCACTGTGGGATCATCATACAGGAAGTGCCCAGTTGTGAGCTTGCAAAGCCAGTGCAGATGGGGGAGAAGTGTTAGTATCAGCTCTGCTGTTAAATATATATTTTGCCTGGGGAGGAGGCAGGGGGAATGAACGGATGTGGTGGCTGCAGTGGGAAAGGGTGTGCAGGCAGATTCTGCAGCAGAGATGATACTTGAGATGGGAATAAGTCGGGGAAGAGGATGCTGGGATGGGGGATAAGAAGCGAGGGTGAGGATGCTGGGGATGGAGGGCAGGCAGCGAAAGTGCATGAGCGCACGCCGTGACTCGGTCGTCCATCCGGGCGCTCAGGTCACGGCGTGCGCTCATGCGCCTTCGCTGCTTGAGTGCCCAAATTGGACGTGCGTTCATGCACCTTCGCTGGCGGGGCTGCTGGAAGCCGCTTTCGCCGCCGGCTGCCCCAGGGAGGCAGGGGAGCCGCAGTGTGCGCCTCTGGAGGAGGGGAGAGAAGACTGGGGCTGCTGGAAGCATGCAGTAAGTTTACTTTTGTTACAATTTCTATTTGCTTTAATAACATGTTGAGTTGATTTTCACCCTGCGCCTTGCTTCGGGAGGGGGGGGGCGAGAGGACTGGCAATCCCCGATGCCCGAGCGTAGGAGAACCAGGCCACACCATGTTACTCGCTTGCTCCAACCCACCCACTTATTTGACCGGAGCCTGCCTATTGCTGTCACATCCCTCTAACGCCAGGGTCAGGGTAGGCGGTAAATTAGCGGGTTAAAGACGCGGCAAAACAGTTGGTTAAAAAGGCGATAATCGGGCCGCATGTTACTGTATGGGAGGGAATAGCTAATCCGAACGTTTACATATTATATACATGCTGCGGGAGGAAAGGGAAACGCGTCGATTTAAAGAAGCGGTAAGGATTGGTAAAAACGGATAGTGAATCGCGGGTTAGACTTACGCGGCCAAATTGTGGGTACAAAGCGGGTTAGAAACAGGGTAACCGCGGCCGCGCTTTACTGTATCGGCCTGTCAGTACATTTCTAAGTTTATGTAGCATGTCAGCACATAGCTGCATCTTTTGCTGTGATTGATTAAACCTACTGCAGCAAGCTGTGCATTCTGGGAGATCTGGCACCTCTGTATGAGAACCCACAATTTTAGAAAGCAGCTCTCAGCTATGCCTGCAGTCCCATACCTACCTGTCTGTCTGAGACTCCTCAGAAGGAATTGATATTTTTTCATCTGGTTCAAAGAAGACGTCAATCCATTTGTGCCATAGTTCAGAAACTTTTTTCCAGTTTATTCTTGCTTCCATTTCATCCAGTGAGTAAAATTTGTTTTACAGTTTGTATTCTTAAATAAATGTTTTTGGAATTTAAGAATCAACCTATCTTCAAGTAAGAAGTGATGGCAAGAAAGGAGATATATTTTTCAGAAAGCTCAAGAATATTATTTTGAGAAAATCTTTAGAAAACAATAGAAACTTTTATTATAAATAAGAGTTAGCATTGATCAATAAATGCAAAGTAAAATAATGAACAGAAGACAGAGTGAAGACACTGCCAGCAGGATGGTTAGTGCAGTTACAGGCTGATACAGTACAGTGCGCTCCAACCCGCGACTGGACGCGTGTTTGACGCGCTAGCTTTACCCCTTATTCAGTAAGGGGTAATAGCGCTTCGAAAACGTGCGTCCAACGCCCGCGAACCTAACAGCGCCCGCAACATGCAAATGAATGTTGATGACCATATTACGTATTCCCGCGCGATACAGTAAGTAAAATGTGCAGCCAAGCCGCACATTTTACTTTAAGAAATTAGCGCCTACCCAAAGGTAGGCGTTAATTTCTGCCGGTGCCGGGGAAGTGCACAGAAAAGCAATAAAAACTGCTTTTCTGTGCACCCTCTGACTTAATATCATGGCGATATTAAGTCGGAGGCCCCAAAAGTTAAAAAAAGTAAAAAAAAAAAAAATTTAAAATGGGCCCGCGGCTTGAAAACCGGACGCTCAATTTTGCCGGTTTCCGAACCCGTGGCTGTCAGTGGGCTCGAGAACTGATGCCGGTAAAATCGAGCATCGGCTGTCAAACCCGCTGATAGCTGCCGCTCCTGTCCAAAAAGAGGCGCTAGGGACGCGCTAGTGTCACTAGCGCCTCTTTTTGCCGC
This sequence comes from Rhinatrema bivittatum, assembly GCF_901001135.1. Taxonomy (NCBI): domain Eukaryota; kingdom Metazoa; phylum Chordata; class Amphibia; order Gymnophiona; family Rhinatrematidae; genus Rhinatrema; species Rhinatrema bivittatum. The sequence continues at coordinate 34,166,997 of NC_042623.1, read as the reverse complement.
GGACCCTAATTTAAATAAATTAATTTATTGTATCTCGTGCACAGGAGAGTGTCCTGTGTGCTCTCCTGCGTTTTTTACTGTATCGGCCCGACAGTGTAGCTGGGTTTAGAAAAGGTTTATTTATTTATTTTTAATTTTTATATACCAAAATTCTTGTAAGAACTACAAATCACTCCGGTTTACATAAAATGAAGAAATGCCCAAACAAGAGAAAGGGGCTTTACATGGAACAATAGAACAGAATGCCAATTTAACATAGTAATAATGAAATATTATAAGTTTAAGTCACAAGGGAGTTGTAAATGCTGCCTCCACCACAACCCCTAACAAACCCAGGGAATGGAAGACCCAATGCAGTGATTGGACTAGAGACCTTCTGCATGGCAGTGCACAGCACTTGTGACCCAAACCACAGGGCAAGCCCCATAATTCTGCTGTAATCACCTGTTTGTTATGTGGTGTCTGTATTTCTATTAATTATACAACTCCCTTGGAATCACTTCTTACCTCTTTATGGTTTCTAAGTTCTTTACATGCTCTGGATATTACAGTAGCTATTCACTGTGAATTTCATCCTTGCTTGATAGAACAATCTGAACCTTACTTTCAAATTTCATAGTTGCTCTCATAATGCAAGAAAGGATTTTTTTTTTCTGTACTGTGATTTTATTTAGATCTGTGAAATTACAGGTGCCCATATCTGGCCTTTTTTAGGCTAATAAATAAGGCTATCTCAAGATACCAGAGACTAATGATGATTCATTTTTTTGTTGCTGGTGATACGAGAAGGCACGCTATGCACTATTTCAATCTCAAAGTCCTTTATAAACTGAATTTCAAGCTGCTTTGGCAGAAATGCCTCCCTGAATTCCCTCTGGAAACCCAAAAATTCTCAAATGTATTCTCTGACTTCTATTGTTTGCATTATGAAGTCCCTTTTCAGTTCAGCAGTGATTTCGACTTTGTCCTGTAGCAGCGTCACAGTATCTTCCAACAAGGAAGTCCTTTCCTCCAAGTCATCCACTCTCCTTTAAAACAAGGAGAATCTCTGTTATCAGTCTTTGTCTGTGTAAATTCCTGTATTGTTCCTTGCTGCCTTACTTTTCTTTTTTGACAGAAATATTGCACATAATTAAAACAAAGTGGATTGTGCTATACAGGAAGTCACCTCCAGTTCTGTTTTATTTGCACTATGATTCTCATCATTAGAACCCTTAGGGATTGCTGCTTCTTCATGATCACGGTGTGGGATGACCAAGCAATCTTCTTAGGCTTGGAGGCAGAAACCACGCTGACTCCAGCCTATTCTTAACAGACTAAAGCTTTCTTTACACTTCTCAACATACAATCCCAGTAGAATGCCTGCCTTCAGCAGTAGGTCTTACAGCTTTGGTTAGGTCAGCAATGTCTGCAGGAGCTGCCTTCTCCAGGAAACCTGGGCCGGGCCTCCTGATCCCAGCTGGGCTCTGACTCTCATCCTCCCCAGCTGGGTCCCACCCACAGAACTCTTCCTGCCTAGCAGGGTACCGTCTCCAGGGCTCTCTCCCTCTATGGAATTTAAGGTGGACTAGTCACCTTGCCTGGTCCTGCACAGCTTAAAGGGAGGTAAGTAAGGTCAATCCTTCACAGATGGTAAAGGAGATTAAGGTTTCCTTGCCAACCGCCATTCTCTGCGGTGATGGAGGGTCCCTGTTGGGACCTTTTGACTCTGTGCAACACTGAGAAAGCCCCTTCTTTGTTTACAGCTCTCTCTTAGGATTAAGTACTTGGAAGAGACGGCAACTTTGCTTGCAGGGTTTATTGGTGCTTGGCTGTTTCCTCACACATCCATTCAGTAGCAAGCTCTCTAGGATCTCCATCATTGGCTGCTCTTTAAATTTAGCCCTTAAGGAGAAGTCATGCAGCAGTTGTTACGTTAGTTTTGGCTTGCACAAGTTTAGCTCTGGAATTTTTTCTCTTCCAGAAATTGCAGGAAATTAAAATTAGGATTCCAGATGGTGGTGTTAAAAAAAAAAAAAAAAATAGACCCTACCCCGCCCCAAAAAAAATCAAAACAATATAAAACACTAAAACATTGGAAGGCCAGAAGTTGAGGAAATGTGAATTCTTTTTGTACCAGAGATGCCAGCAACAGACAGAGGATACCAGCAACATGCCAGTACCAGTGCTGGGGGCCTAGTGGTCCCCAGTCTGGTCAAAGAAGAGCCTGTGTCACTTTGGTGTTCACTGCATTCACAATGAATATGCATGAGATAGATTTGCATGCACTTTCTTCATTGTATACAAATTTCTCATATTCGTATTCATTGTGAATAGTCTAAAAACCAAAGTAGCTCGGGAGTGAGAAGCTCCTCTGGGACCAGGTTGGGGACCAGTGGTTACAGCAACCAGTGTTCAAATTTGACTTTTCCTATTGACACTCCTTATGCCCTTGGGCAAATCATTTGCCTCAAATACCCACTTAGACTGCAAACTCTTTGACCTGGACTTATTGCACCTGAATTACTAAAAATGCTGTAAGATTGCCTTGAGCATTATTTAGAAAGGCAGTCTTAAAAGATCAGATCATCATCATCTTATTTTCATGAAGAATGCAAGAGTTCACATTCAGGATCACTCTTCAGGCTGTGGAACATGGAATCGATTTCAAGCAGGCAGTCCTCCCTCCCCATCGCCTTCAGTACACTGTACAACCTATCAATAGTCACTGGAAATTTCTGAAACACAAGGCGTGTTGGGGAGCAATTTTCCCGCGAGGCGCGGCTTTCTAAAGTCTCAATATCCTGAGAGGTGGCATCACCCAGTATTTCCATCAAGTTTTTCCAGTCCTTTCCCAGCGGGTGCTCAGGATCCAGCAATCCACAGAGTTCCTGCAATGTTCTGGCATCCAACCATTGCACCCTAGCACTACGCTCAAGTGAGCTAAGGATGGTGACATCATAGCCAGCCATGAGTACCTCCCATGGCTTGTCCTCGCATGCAGACGTTTTGCTGTAGAGACTTCTTTGTTGCTGCTCAGCTGCCAGGATATCATGATAGGTGTACACCGCAATCTCAGAGCTGGAGGAGTCCTGCCTTTGGGACATGTCTCGTGGGCTCAGGTAGAGCTTGTCCCAGTCACTGTCCGCGTGCGCCTCGGCAAGCAGCTTCTCCACGTGTGCGCTCACAACTGTTAGCAGCTGCCAACACTTTGCTTTGGTGTCTAGTGCCCTGTGGTCCCGTGGGTTATGCTGTAATCCGTGCCCCACCACATTTATCACACGACGGTCTGTGGAGACCTGGGCGAGGACCTTTGCCTCATCCACACACTCGATACCATCTTTCCAGATGCGGAACCTCTCCTCCCCAGGGCTGGTGAATTGCTTCAGCAGCCGGAGCTGCAGCCGGGCAAAGAAAGCTTGGCTAAACAGGCCATAGTCTTTCCTCCAGCGATATGCCACACCGTAATAGGCAGAGCACTTAGACTCCACCCAGATATCCTCTCCTTTCTCTCTGGTGAGCCAAGCAGGGATGATGTATTCTTCCTTCCCACCGGGGCACACAATGAGCTCCAGCACCTCCAGCAGCTCCAGTACCACCTTAAGGTCTTCAGTGCTGCTTAGATACAGCAAGTTTGCCAGATCCTGCTGGCTCCACCGTTCCTGCTTCTGCAAGGAGAAACTGGAGGGAACATTTCCAAATGTCCCAAAGATGTCATTACCAAGCCACTGTAGGTCTAGGACCAGAATACCCTGTGTTGAGGGTGGATCTTCATCCCCATTTTGACGTATATGGGTGCTGCAGACACTAGGGAAGAACAAAAGCTGGGAAATAGAAAGAAATAGTTAACATTTTCAGGGGGGCTTTTTTTTTTGCCTTTTCTCCCTCTATCTTTGATCCCCTTTACCCTGAATATCTTGACCAGGTGGCTCTAGAAATCCTTGCTGGCCCAAGGCTGGAGCACATCTCTCTGCCATACACCTTCAGTGCTGCTTGTCAGACAGCAAGGCCTGTCACTGCAACAGCTGACTCCCCTCCTTCCTGGGGCCTGAGTGCACCACCTTTGTGGCATGGCCAGGCCCAAATCTGCTGCAGCACTGTGGACCAAGTCACATTTTTCAGTGCTTTGATATTGCTATGTACTCTTCACAGAGTCTCCAGGAACACACACATCCATCCAGCTCTTAGACAGCCATCACGCATAGCTCCTCTGGCTTGCATCAGTGAATCATCCTGCACAGCTGGTCTTCACACCCGTAAGACTTTCATCAGACATTACTATTAATATATCAGTCATGGATTTGCTCTTTAGTCCAGGGATTCCCAACTCTGGGCCTGGTTTTCAGATAGGTCTGCATGCACTGCCTCCATTCTATGCAAATCTATCACATGCATATTTATTGTGGATATTCTGAAAACCTGGTCTCTTTGTGGCTCTCAAGAACTGGAGATGGCCACCCTGCTTTAATCCTTCCCACTTGACTTTAATCTGCAAATCATTACTGGTGACCTCTCTCCTTCCCTGTACGTACCAGGCTCAGTCCAGTCCGCTGGGTTGTGTCTCCCCTCCAGCAGATGGAGTCAGAGAAAAAAACTGAAAGGCACCCCCCTCTTACACTGGTGTGCACCCTGCGATCCTACAGTATTTTCTCTGACTCCAGCAGATGAGGGTGACAGAACCTGCGGTCCTGATCCTGTAAAAAAAAAAAAAAAAAAGGGTTTGATTTAAATTTAAAAGAAAGCTTGTTCTTTCAGAAGATTTTGTGCCTGTTTCTTTGGCTACATCAAGCTAGTTACAAGAAAAAAAAAAAAAAAGAATAGGTACTTTTCTTCTTTGGCTGGAGTTTGATAGGTGGATCCACCCAAGTCCCTTTGGTAGAGGATCGGCTGGGGTGGGACGCCTCGCTAGCCGTATTCCCGAAGCCCAGCTGCCTGGTAAGTGGGGAGATTCACTGGTGGGCCGGTCCCTCTCCCTCACACCCTGAGATGTGTGCATTCCTTGGGTGTACCCTGCAGCGCTAGGGGTCCCAGGGATGCTTGGTTTCTCCTGATTGACAGTGTTAAAAAAAAAAAAAAAAAAAAGGGATTTAGAATTTTGGCACACAGGTTCCAGAGGCTCCGGAGGGGCGTTTTTTTGTGCCGGTTTTCTATTCGATTGCTAACCCTTACCTCGTGGCATGCCGCAGGGTGCCTCTTGCTCTGCTTGTGAGGAGCCGGTCCGGCGGCTCTCCCGCGATGGCCTCTGCACCAGATGTCTCCCCGGTGGTGAAGGCCCATCGGGGAGTGCCCGGGGACACGTCAGCTTGTTCTCAAAGGGCAGACAAAGATTGTTATTCCCGCCGCATCCGGGCCGTGCCGTCCCCGTCTAGAGCGGGAACGGCGGCCATTTTGCCTTCCCGAGAGGAAGAAGAGGAGCTGCGTGCACAGGAGGGGAGATCTCTCCTTCGCTTTCACCTCCTAATTTCAGCCCTGTGCGACCAGCCGACCTAGGCCCTGCCTCTCCTCCCGATGCAGCCCTTCCCCCAGGGGGGGCTTACAGAGACAGCAGTCCTTTTCTTCTAAGTTTGTGCTTTTAATGCACAAAGCCTTTTTAGAAGCGGAGGCTAAACTGCAGGATGAGGTACCTCCACCGGCAAAAGTCCCCAGGCCATCAGGGGTGTTGGATCTCTCTAGAGGGCAGTCAGGCCAGACAGCGGTTAATTCATCGCAGTCTTCAGCTCCAAATCCACTGGACCCTGGGTCGCAGGGCCTTCTCCTTGGGGATGGAGACGGGTATGTTTATGGGTCCGCCCCAGTGGAGGGGGATGATCTGAGAGTCCTTAGGTTGTTTCAGAAGGAAGAGCTGGAGCATCTGATTCCCAAGGTTCTGGAGGAGCTGGATATTGAGGCGCCGCAACCCAGCGTTGAGGTGACCAAAGGGACCCCGTTCTCTCGGGACTTAAGGCTCCTCCTAAGGCTTTTCCGTTTCATCCGATGTTGATGCAGCTGGTGACATGGGAGTGGGAGACTCCAGAGGCCAGCCTCCGGGTGGGACGTGCTATGGAAAAGCTCTACCCTTTGCCGGAAGAAGCCTTGGCCGTACTCAGGGTGCCCACAGTGGATGCGGCAGTCTCGGCGGTCACCAAACGAATGACCATCCCGGTGGCGGGGGTGACTGCCCTTAAGGATCTTCAGGATCAGAAACTGGAGGTTCTTCTCAAGCGCATCTTTGAGGTCTCGGCTTTATGTGTTTGGGCAACGGTGTGCAGTAGCCTCATGCAACGGGCGACCCTTAGATGGGTACAGCAGATGCTCACCACGCAAGAGTTGCCTCCGGTGGAAGCTGAGCAAGCTGATAGCATGGAGGCAGCTGTGGCTTACACAGCGGATGCCTTGTATGATCTTCTGCGGGCGTCTTCGCGCAATATGGCTTCGATGGTTTCGGCCAGAAGGCTTCTGTGGCTACGCAACTGGTCGGCCGATGTTTCCTCCAAGACTCAGTTGGGTAATCTGCCGTTTAAAGTTAAATTCTTGTTCGTAGATGATCTGGAGGCCCTTATCAAGTCCCTAGGCGAAAATAAATTGTACAAGTTACCAGAGGATAAGCCTAGAGCATCTAGGACCTTTGGTTCAGCTCGCCCTAGGTTTAGGGGCCAGTGCCGGTTTCGTCAGGGCCTCCTCCTCCTCCTATACTTCCTGGCAGCTGTCTCAGAGGTCGCAGGCTTGGCCTTCTTCCTTTCGAGGCCGCAGGCCCCCCCCCTCCCCGGGACGGGGGACCTCAGGGATCTTCCGGGGGCAAGTACTCACAATGAAGGTGTGCTGGCCCACTCCTCGGTCCTGGTGATAGGTGGCCACCTTTCTCTATTTTTCGAGGAATGGGTCAAGATTACATCGGACCAGTGGGTGCTAAGCATCATCGAACACGGTTACGCTTTGGATTTTCCTTACCCACTGCGGGATTTGTTTTTGATGTCGCCCTGCGGGTCTCACGCAAAGCGTGCGGCGGTAACTCAGACGCTGGATCAGCTATAAGCTCTGGGGACCATTGTCCCGGTCCTTCCAGAGGAGCTTGGAACCGGCAAATATTCCATATATTTCGTGGTCCCAAAGAAGGAGGGTTCCTTCCGCCCGATTTTGGATCTCAAGAAGGTGAACAAGGCACTCCGGGTGCCTCATTTTCGCATGGAGACCCTCCACTCAGTCATTGACGCTGTCCACTCGGGCGAATTTTTGGCTTCTTTAGACTTGACAGAAGCCTACTTTCACATGGGGATCAACGAGCGGTATCGCCGGTACCTCAGGTTCATGATTTTGGACGAGCATTACCAATTTCAGGCCCTTCCGTTCGGGTTGGCGATGGCTCCCCGAATATTCACCAAGGTAATGGTGGTTGTAGCGGCGGCGCTACGGAAGGAGGGGATTTTGATTCATCCCTACCTGGACGATTGGCTGATCCGGGCGAAGTTGGAGGAGCTGTGCAAAGTGGCGGTTCAGTCAGTGCTACGCTGACTGCAATCGCTCGGGTGGATTGTCAATTACGCCAAGAGTCAATTGATTCCATCCCAGGTTCTGAATTTCCTAGGTGCTTGGTTTGATACGGTGATAGGCAAGGTCTTCCTCTCGGAGGAGCGGGCCACCAAGCTGGTGGCGCAGGTTCGCCAGCTGTTGTCCCTTCTGTTGCCTCGAGTGTATAGAGTCCAACAGGATAAAGATCATACAAGAGACTAAATGCTCAGTAGAATCTATATGGGTAGAAATCCCATGTGTGTTGGGTAAGAGTATAGTGATAGGAGTATACTACCGTCCACCTGGACAAAATGGTCAGACAGATGATGAAATGCTAAGAGAAATCAGGGAAGCAAACCAATTTGGCAGTGCAATAATAATGGGAGATTTCAATTACCCCAATATTGACTGGGTAAATGTAACATCAGGACTTGCTAGAGACATAAAGTTCCTGGATGTAATAAATGATTGCTTCATGGAGCAATTGGTTCAGGAACCAACAAGAGAGGGAGCTATTTTAGATTTAATTCTTAGTGGAACGCAAGATTTGGTGAGAGAAGTAATGGTAGTGGGGCCACTAGGCAACAGTGATCATAACATGATCAAATTTGAACTAATAACTGGAAGGGGGACAATAAGTAAATCTGCAGCTCTAACACTAAATTTTAAAAAGGGAAACTTTGATAAAATGAGAAAAATAGTTAGAAAAAAACTGAAAGGTGCAGCTGCAAAGGTTAAAAGTGTTCAACAGGCATGGACATTGTTTAAAAATACAATCCTAGAGGCGCAGTCCATATGTATTCCGCGCATTAAGAAAGGTGGAAGGAAGGCAAAATGATTACCGTCATGGTTATAAGGTGAGGTGAAAGAGGCTATTTTAGCCAAAAAAACATCCTTCAAAAATTGGAAGAAGGATCCATCTGAAGAAAATAGCTTGACAATGCTTATGTTTTATCCTAAGTGTAAAACATTGATAAGACAGGCGAAGAGAGAATTTGAAATGAAATTGGCCATAGAGGCAAAAACTCATAATAAAAACTTTTTTAAATATATCCAAAGCAAGAAACCTGTGAGGGAGTCAGTTGGACCATTAGATGACAGAGGGGTTAAAGGGGCTCTTAGGGAAGATAAGGCCATTGCAGAAAGACTAAATGAATTCTTTGCCTCCGTGTTTACTAATGAGGGTGTTGGGGAGATACCAGTTCCGGAGATGGTTTTCAGGGGTGATGAGTCAGACGAACTGAACGAAATCACTGTGAACCTGGAAGATGTAGTAGGCCAGATTGACAAACTAAAGAGCAGCAAGTCACCTGGACCGGATGTTATGCATCCTAGGGTTCTGAAGGAACTCAAAAATGAAATTTCTGATCTATTAGTTAAAATTTGTAACCTATCATTAAAATCATCCATTGTATCTGAAGACTGGAGGGTGGCCAATGTAACCCCAATATTTAAAAAAGGCTCCAGGGGCGATCCGGGTAACTATAGACCAGTGAGCCTGACTTCAGTGCCGGGAAAAATAGTGGAAACTATTCTCAAGAACAAAATTGTAAAGCATATAGAAAGACATGATTTAATGGAACATAGTCAATATGGATTTACCCAAGGGAAGTCTTGCTTAACAAATCTGCTTCATTTTTTTGAAGGGGTTAATAAACATGTGGATAAAGGGGAACCGGTAGATGTAGTGTATTTGGATTTTCAGAAGGCGTTTGACAAAGTCCCTCATGAGAGGCTTCTACGAAAACTAAAAAGTCATGGGATAGGAGGCGATGTCCTTTCGTGGATTACAAGCTGGTTAAAAGACAGGAAACAGAGAGTAGGATTAAATGGTCAATTTTCTCAGTGGAAAAGGGTAAACAGTGGAGTACCTCAGGGATCTGTACTTGGACCGGTGCTTTTCAATATATATATAAATGATCTGGAAAGGAATACGACGAGTGAGGTTATCAAATTTGCAGATGATACAAAATTATTCAGAGTAGTTAAATCACAAGCAGACTGTGATACATTGCAGGAGGACCTTGCAAGACTTGAAGATTGGGCATCCAAATGGCAGATGAAATTTAATGTGGACAAGTGCAAGGTGTTGCATATAGGAAAAAATAACCGTTGCTGTAGTTACATAATGTTAGGTTCCATATTAGGAGCTACCACCCAGGAAAAAGATCTAGGCATCATAGTGGATAATACTTTAAAATCGTCAGCTCAGTGTGCTGCAGCAGTCAAAAAAGCAAATAGAATATTAGGAATTATTAGGAAGGGAATGGTTAATAGAACGGAAAATGTCATAATGCCTCTATATCGCTCCATGGTGAGACCACACCTTGAATACTGTGTACAATTCTGGTCGCCGCATCTCAAAAAAGATATAGTTGCGATGGAAAAGTTACAGAGAAGGGCAACCAAAATGATAAAGGGGATGGAACAGCTTCCCTATGAGGAAAGACTGAAGAGGTTAGGGCTGTTCAGCTTGGAGAAGAGACGGCTGAGGGGGGATATGATAGAGGTCTTTAAGATCATGAGAGGTCTTGAACGAGTAGATGTGACTCGGTTATTTTCACTTTCGAATAATAGAAGGACTAGGGGGCATTCCATGAAGTTAGCAAGTAGCATATTTAAGACTAATCGGAGAAAATTCTTTTTCACTCAATGCACAATAAAGCTCTGGAATTTGTTGCCAGAGGATGTGGTTAGTGCAGTTAGTGTAGCTGGGTTCAAAAAAGGTTTGGATAAGTTCTTGGAGAAGTCCATTAATGGCTATTAATCAATTTTATTTAGGGAATAGCCACTGCTATTAATTGCATCAGTAGCATGGGATCTTCTTAGTGTTTGGGTAATTGCCAGGTTCTTGTGGCCTGGTTTTGGCCTCTGTTGGAAACAGGATGCTGGGCTTGATGGACCCTTGGTCTGACCCAGCATGGCAATTTCTTATGTTCTTATGAGTGTGGGATTACTTGCAGGTGCTTGGTTCTATGGCGTCTGCTCTGGAGTTAGTACCTTGGGCCTTCGCCAATATGAGGCCTTTGCAAAGGGTGTTACTTCCTCGTTGGGATCCGAAGTCGGAAGAGTTCCAGATCCGATTGCCGCTCTTGGAGCCTGCCCGGGCCAGTCTCCATTGGTGATTGATTCCAGCCCACCTGCTGCACGGTATGGACCTGGGGGAACCTCAATGGGTGATAGTGACAACAGATGCCAGCCTCTCTGGTTCGGGCGCTGTTTGCCAATCCCAGGTGGCGCAGGGCAGCTGGACGGGGCAACAGGCGAAATGGTCCATCAATCGCTTGGAAACCAGGACGGTGCTTCTGGCGTTGCGTCACTTTCTTCCCTTGGTTCGTCGGTCGATGCGAGTGTTGTCCGACAATGTGACAGCGGTGGCTTACATCAATCGTCAGGGAGGGACCAAGAGTCGTCCCGAGGCCGACCATCTGATGGCTTGGGCGGAGCGCCATTTAGTCCACCTGGCGGCTTCTCACATAGTTGGAGTTGACAACGTTCAGGCGGATTTTCTCAGTCGTCAGCGCCTAGATCCTGGAGATTGGGAGTTGTCCGAGGAAGCCATGTGACTCCTGGCTCGTCGGTGGAGCGTGCCTCGCCTGGACTTGATGGCGACTCACAGGAATGCAAAGGCGGCTCGGTTTTTCAGTCGCTGAAGGAAGCACAGGTCGGAAGGGGTAGATGCCCTTGTCCTCCCGTGGCCTTGTGACATAAGAACATAAGAAATTGCCATGCTGGGACAGACCAAGGGTCCATCAAGCCCAGCATCCTTTTTCCAACAGAGGCCAAAAACCAGGCCACAGGAACCTGGCAATTACCCAAACACTAAGAAGAACCCATGCTACTGATGCAATTAATAGCAGTGGCTATTCCCTAAGTATAATTGATTAATAGCCATTAATGGACTTCTCCTCCAAGAACTTATCCAAACCTTTTTTGAACCCAGCTACACTAACTACCTTCTCTGGCAACAAATTCCAGAGCTTTATTGTGCGTTGAGTGAAAAAGAATTTTCTCCGATTAGTCTTAAATGTGTTACTTGCTAACTTCATGGAATGCCCCCTAGTCCTTCTATTATTCGAAAGTGTAAATAACCTGCTTTATGTGTTTCCTCCCTGGCCCTTGGTGGGCAAGGTCCTATGGTGCATAGAGATGCACACGGGACCCGTTATCCTAGTGGCACCGCAGTGGCCACGGTGGCCGTGGTTTGTGGATCTGATCAATCTGGCGGTCGATGGTCTGCTTCGGCTCCATCATCTACCGAATCTTCTTTGGCAATGTCCAGTATTTTTTGATCGAGAGGATCGCTTTTGTCTAGCGGCCTGGCTTATGAGAGGCGGCAGTTGAGGAAGAGAGGCTACTCTGATACGGTTATTTCAACCCTCCTGCAGGCACACAAGAAATTCACTTCTCTTGCTTATGTTCGGGTCTGGAAGGTTTTTGACACCTGGTGTAGCGGGGTGAATGTGTCCCCGTGGCGTGCTTCCATTATACATATTCTAGCGTTCTTGCAGGAGGGACTGAAGAAAGGGTTGGCGTGCAGTTCTCTTCGGGTGCAGGTGGTGGCCCTTGGATTTTTGCGGGGAAAGATTGACGGCGTCTCCTTTGCAACTCATCCGGATGTGTCACGGTTTTTGAAGGGCGCGAAGCATCTGAATCCCCCGGTTAGACAGGGCTGTCCTTCGTGGAGTTTGAACCTAGTTCTCTGTGGCTTGTGCGGTCTTCCCTTCGAGCCTCTCAAATGGGCTATCTTGAAAGACCTGACTCTCAAGGCAATTTTCTTGGTGGCTATCACGTCGGCAAGATGCATATCGGAGCGTCAAGCGTTGTCCTGTCGGGAACCTTTTCTCCGGATTTCGGAGTCGGGAATTTCCCTTCGAAAGATACCCTCCTTTCTGCCGAAGGTGGTCTCGGGGTTTCATTTGAATCAGACAGTGGAGTTGCCTGCATTTATGCATTTGGATCAGGTTTCTCCTCAGGCTCGCGAATTGCATAAGATGGATGTGAAGCGGGTTCTACTTCGTTATCTGGAGGTTACCAATGCTTTTCGATTGTCTGATGACCTGTTTGTCTTATGGTGTGGTCCTAAGAAAGGACAGAAGGCATCTAAGGCCACCATTGCTAGGTGGTTGAAGGAGGCCATATCCTCAACTTACATCGGTCTTGGGCGCTCAGTACCGGATGGCCTGAGGGCACATTCAATCAGGTCTCAGGAGGCGTCTTGGGCGGAGAGTCAATTTGTCTCGCCGCAGGAGATTTGCAGGACAGCTACCTGGAAATCATTGCATACATTCGCGAGGCATTACCGTTTGGATGTCCAGGATCCGGATGTAGACTGCTTCAGCAGCAGTGTTCTTCGAGCGGGACTCTCCAGGTCCCACTCCATTTAGGGCAGCTTGGGTACATCCCAGCGGTCTGGACTGATCCTGGTACATGCAGGGAAAGGAAAATTGGTTCTTATCTGCTAATTTTCGTTCCTGTAGTACCGAGGATCAGTTCAGACGCCCGCCCATGGAAGCTGGAGAGTCCGGTCGCTATCGTTTTCATTCTGCAGAATATTCTCAACAGGGTAGCATTCATGTTGCATATGGAAATGCTCCCTCCATGTACATAAGTTCCACGAGTTATGCAGTTTTTTTTTTTCCTTAAGTGGTTTGATATAGCCATTGGTTCTTTTGTTAAAGGTTATGATATTTTTTCATTCTGCTATGGTATGGATTATACGGAAGGATGCAGGTGGCACACCAGTGTAAGAGGGGGTGCCTTTCAGTTTTTCTCTCTGACTCCAACTGCTGGGAGACACAACCCAGCGGTCTGGACTGATCCTTGGTACTACAGGAACAAAAATTAGCAGGTAAGAACCAATTTTCCTTTCCTCCTCAGGGAGCCATGACGACAACATACAGTATTTTCTGGTTTTTACTGTAAATTCTTATCACTGCAGCAGTGGCTGGTAGCTAAAAAAGCAGGATGTAGCCTCTACATATGCTGAAAATTGGAATGTATAAGGACTCCGAAGCTCCCTGTGTGGCCAAAATTATTTTTTTGCTGGTGAGTGCAACTGCTCTTCAGATATTGTTTTAATGTTTAACTCTATGTGCAGAAAAAGAGCTGCGAGTCCCATCTCACTAACCCAAGCAGAGTTCTAATCGAGCACTGCAGCCCTCAGCTCACCTGTCCACAACTCCTCAGAGTATCAGCTGCACACAACAGGCTCATCGCATACATCCAGTCTTTGAATGAATCACTGCAGCATATGGCACCTGAGGATTGCTCCAAGCTGAACTTAACAGATCTGGACTTTCCTCCCCTGAAAGATTCAGAGCTGTGGTCTAGGTGGGATCTGTGCAACCGTTCTGCATGCTCTACACATTTTCCCCATCGCCCACTACTATAACTCCCTACCTCTGAGATATTGTGGAGGTATTCCACTGCTGTCCTCAGCTGTTCTTCACTGTGATCTGCCAGGTTTTGTTCGACAGTCCTTACAAATTCTCTCCAGAGTATGAACTTCACCTGCAAGGAGGTGAGGAAGGACAGCAAGAAGAGTCTGAGACAGCTGTAAAGGATTCATTGTCATAATACTCGGCACCATTTAGCCAGCTCACATCTGAGCCCATCTGATTCTGTTTCACTGTATTTTATTGTTCTCATGATGTAAACCACTTTGGGTCCCCTTTTTTGGGGTGGAAGGTAGTCCACAAGTCTAAAATAGAACAGAATCAGGTTTGACTGACAAGATATACTCACCTTCCCACATATTGTCAGCTGTCTGACCTCTTCCATCACTCGTTGGCAAATTATGGGGACAGTTGGTTTTTGAGAGCTCTATGAAAAAATGGAGGAAAAGTTCATTCCGCTGTAGGATTCAGCTCTTGGACACATCAAAACCTTTCCTCCATCCAAGCTTGAGCATTCAGAGGTAACCTAGGGCCTCTCAGACACGACGGGGTGCCACAGTCCTAACAGAGGTGCATTTGGACTCCCTCCCCCCCCATCACTGCCTCTCTCTCTCTGCTTATGGTTATAGGGAGCACCTTTATAGGGATAATAACTTCCTCACCTTGAGCTTTACCTCATGGTCTTCCCATCTTAGAAACACAATGAAAGACTCACTCACACCAAGTATGCTTCAGAGCACGCCTAGAAATGTGAGCAACTATTTATTTATTTATTTATAGGTTTTTATGTACCACAGTATGGGCAGAGGACCGACCGTCAAAGCGGTTTACAATATAACCCCAAGAGATCTCTACCAGCCCACCCCATGCACTTTTAGATCTGCCCTTGCACAGCACAGGGAAATGCTCTTGTAAGTACATAGACGATCTAGCTCACCAGTAGCCAGTTGTCCCATACCCTTAGAACCGTGCTCTCTTATCCTTACATTACCTGCACGATCGCTGCGGCTTGGTCTAGTTTCTGACATAGGGGTTCCAGCTGGGATGAATCTGTACAGTTCATGTAACAGTAATGTACATCAAAGCAGTTCAACAGTTCCTTGGCTTCTCCTTTCAATAGCTTGAAGAACTGTTGCGCTGGGTGAGTCAGGGAAATAAGAAATAAAGAGGGGAGAGAAGAATATTACAGGCCTTGTTCTGTACGGTTGTATATCACTGTAATAAATACACTCATAGTAAAGGTAAAATGATCACTAAGGTATGGTGCTAAGGATAGAGGCATCCAATAGTCCATCCTGACACAGCCAGGCCCCTGCAGACATTTGCAGTGGGTACAGCTTCCTCCTTGCTGCCAGATTTGCTTTTTTTGGCCATCATTCAATCACTCAGATCCCAAACAAACATTGTGTGGGAGAATTACCTGAAATGGTCCAGCCCTTGATAGAGGTGTGACCTGGAGAGACCTCACTCCTGGGGTAGCCCAGGAAGAGGTGGTGAGAAAATTGTATACTGGATAGACCAGAGGAGGCAATAACTGTCCATTTTAGTTTCCACCATCTTTTCTGGTAAGCTCTTTCAGGTATTCGCCACCTTCAATAAAGAAGGAAATTAAAATCTTGGGTCCAAGGTGGAGTAAACACACAATTCTGGTGGCCAAAGCTATTCTGTTGCTGTGCCCAGTGTGGTAGAAGCAGGTAGATTCTACTATATGGGCTCGGCAATAGAATAAAATAGCCATCAGAAATGCAAGTAAAGATTTACTCCTGCTCTGACCCAGGAGTTAAATTTCCGGTGTTAACAAAATGTGGCTTCAAGCTGTTTGCCCTTTAATGCACCTCCCTGCATTGCTGGGAGAACTTGACACCTTCTTTTACATGGGATTTGCATACACCCATGTTAATTTTAGTGCTGGTTTTTGCTCCTGTTTTAGTGCAGATTTTTTTTCAAAGTTAAAAACTCTAATAAATACCAGGATTAACTTACCACGGAAAAATGCGTGCCAAAACAGGAGTAAAAATCAGCACTAACGTCAGCACGCCTTATTACATTGGGTCCCAAAGGCATTCAAGAACTGCACCTAGCCTTTGTCAAGGTTGATTGAGCCACACAACGAGGGAGTGGAAAATGCTCCTGCCACTTCTATCAGCTCAAGTGCCTCTAAGATGCCAAGTTAGCTCAGCTGCTGCTCCTGCAGTGAGAGGCTTTTTTTAAATAAGCAATTTTAAGCATGACAGATATAGAAGGCAGTAGTAAGAACAGGTTGAGAGGTTGGGTAAGAGAAATGAGATGGCCTGGAAGTTGGTTTAAATATGAAACCATGTATGTTTAGCTTTTCAGAAAGGCAGAGAATCCAAGAAGGAACACAACAAAATTGACTTTGATGGGGGCAATATCTTGCAGGCAGTCATGTTTTCATGCCTGACAACTGGGAGATAACCTTAGCATAGTGGGTGGTAGTAAAGAAAGGAAGGACGCTATCGAAAGCTCGAGCAGTGTAGGCTATCAAACTTGTATGGCTGTAAGCTAGAGGTTATCCTTAGCTAGAACAGCAAAAACAGGAAGTAGGGATGGGAGCGTGGGTGGGCCAATTGGTCCTTATCTGCTGATGTTTACTACATACAATTATTGTTGCCAAAAAGAATAAGCAAATCAACATTAACAGGAGGAGGGGAGGTTTCAAGGTTGTAACCAGTAGTTAGTGGTGAATGGCTGACCCAAGTGCACAGTCACTGTTGTGCAAGGACTATTGGGGTATAGGCAATACTGGGGAAGTTGGTTTTGGGGAAAAGCAACAGAAATACAGTTTGTGCTAAGGAAGACGTGCAAGGGTATTATGGCAGTAAGTTAATATGTATCCACACGTCTTCACCTTCTTTTTTGGCTTCATACCTATTTCTGATCTGCTAGCTCCTACCAATTTATCATAGTGACTGCCAACCAGGAAGACCTGGGATTTGCCAGCGGCTTGGTTCATTCTTGTCACATTCAGGAACCTCAACCAATACTGAACCTGTAACAGAGAGAAAGAAATGGGGGCTCAGACTGTGCAAGCAGAAACAAGAGAGACTCTAGAAATCAGTTTCCTTATATACTAGGATGCTGGTCTCCTATCCTGACATGGGGTGTGGAATTCAGCAGATCTCAGAGGACAGAAATCTCTCATGTAACAATCCCCTCTCTGTAAGAAACTCTCTGTATACTGCTAAACACCCTTCATATTAAAAAGCCAAATCTGCGTGGGAATGTCAGGTTGAGATAGCTCTAGCAGTGTAAGACATGGCCCGACTTTGCATATCTCGTGGTGTCAAGGGCTCCAGAAACCTTTACAAGGGAAATTCTCCTACCGAAATGAGTTTCTTAGAGTTCTAAGGAAATTATAGGAAATTATTTTGCTAGGTTGACCCGAAAAGGCCACCACAAGAAACCGGACCTGGACTCCGAGTGACAATGGAAGTTGAAAACTCTTCAGACGATAGGTTCCCAAGGGAAAAGATTGCCGCATGAGTGAACACTCAGGGAAACTAGATCCAGCATCGATGCCATAAAACTCAAAACCTATAGATAGTCCCCAACCGTGGGAAACAACAAAGGGTGATTCTGTATCTTCAGCTTCATCACCCTGTCCACTGTGAGAAACACTTTGCCTCTTTCAGCGATGAAACGTATTTCAGGGAATGGATGGGAATGAGGTTGCTCTTTGCCAGGTTCACCGTCCATCCCATAGACTGCAACATCTCCATGACCTCCTGCATCGACTGCTGTCACAGGGTCTCTGACTTTGCCCAAAAGAGCCAGTCATCCAGATGAGGATGCACTAGGACTACTTTTGATGTAGCTGCAGCTACTGCCACCTTCACTGTGAAGATGATTTGCAGTGCCCTCGCGTTAGTCCTAATGGAAAAGTGCGAAAATTAAAATAAACTCCTATAATCATAAGTGTTAGGAACTTCCGATGCCCCTTCTGAATGGGTGAAGATAAGCTTTGGTTAGATCAAAGAATGCCAGGCATGCTCCTTTGCAGACAGCTGCCATGATCAAAGAGTCTCTATACGATGCCGTGGAACCCTGAGGATCACATTCATCCTTCTGCATCCCAATATGGGCCTGCAAATTCCTCCTTTCTTTGGGACCATGAAGTAAATGGATATGTTCCTTCTCTCCGAGATCAGACTGGCCTCAAGTCATTGCGAGGTCCCACCTACTTTGCCTCCCTAACTGAAGCATTCTCACCATCTCCAAAAGGACTGCACTCTGCCTGAGTTTTGCCTCTGAAAGAAGGAAGATACTTTGTCGCTTTCTCCTGTTGTCCCCGAAAAGCGAACGAATGTAGAAGTTGTGCTTGCTTCCTTGGGGTCTATCCTTGGGTATCTTATGCCATTTGGACTCTCCCAGATGTTTCACCAATGGCTCCAGGTCCTCCCCAAACAAGAGCCTTGCCCTTGAAAAGGGGGAGAGCGCAGTTGAGATCTGGACCAGATATCTGCCAACCAAATCCTCAACCACAAGAACCTTCTGGCCGATACCGAAATCATAATTCTAGGGAATGTCGTAATAAAACCATAGTGTGTGTCCGCAATGTAGACCATTCCTGCCTCCAAGTGCCCCACTTGTCTGGTGGGAGCCAAGGAAACCTTGTCTGCCCTGAGTGCATGCCATACCCAGCGCAATAATGCTCTTTATTTATTTATTTATTTATTTCAAATTTTTATATACCGGCATTCGAGACAGCAGTCACATCATGCTGGTTCACATAAAACAGGGGTGCATAGTAAACATAACTATAACAAAGGTGCTGAAAAGGCAGTTACATATAACAGGGTGATAAGAACTTGGATGAGAAGGAAGAGAAAGGATAGGTTATTAATTTACATATGTAAAACAATAGAATGGATAACCCAGGTGTAGTTGGAGATTAGTTGACTAAGTTGGCGTCCGGGAAGGCTTGTAAGAATATCCAGGTCTTTAGTCTTTTTTTGAAGGTTGAGATGCAAGGTTCTGTTCTGAGATTTGAGGGGATGGAGTTCCATAACGGTGGGATGGCTGTACAGAAAGCCCGGACTCTTAGTGTGCAGTGTCTGGTAGATTTGGACGGTGGTACCTGTAGCGATCCCTTGTATGCATCTCTTGTCGGTCTTGACGAATTGTGTAGTCTGAGGGGGATCTGTAGGTCGATGGGAGCCAGTTGGTGGGTGATTTTGTATGTGGTGAGAATGGCCTTGTATATTATTCTAAAGTGTATAGGTAGCCAATGGAGGCTCTTTAGTATGGGGGTTATGTGGTCCCTTCTCCTGGTATTTGTCAGAATTCGTGCAGCTGCATTTTGCACCATCTGGAGCGGTTTAGTGTATGAAGCGGGAAGGCCGAGTAGGATGGTGTTACAATAGTCTAATTTTGAAAAAATGATTGCTTGTAGAATGGTTCTAAAATCTTGGGCATGGAAAAGAGGTCTAATTCTTTTCAGCACTTGTAGTTTGTAGAAACAGTCTTTGGTGGTTTTGTTAATAGTGGCTTTGAAATTCAGGCGATTATCAATTAGGACTCCTAGGTCTCTCACTTGTGTGATTTTTGGCGTGGCTTGTTGTGCAGAGGTGATGGTGTTATTTTCTGAGGCGATGAGCAGGAGTTCAGTTTTGCCGGAGTTTAATACCAGGTTTAGGCTGGTGAGGAGGAGTTTAATTTTTTGAAGGCATGTATCCCAGTAAGCCAGAGTTTTAGCGAAGGAATCCTTAATGGGTATCAGGACCTGGATATCGTCCGCGTAAAGGTAGTGTTTGAGGTTGAGGTCGGTGAGAAGTTGGCATAATGGTATAAGGTAAATGTTAAATAAAGTAGGAGACAGGGAGGACCCCTGTGGGACTCCTACTGACGACGGATGTTGAGAGGATTCTTTGTTCTGTATCTTGACCTTGTATCCTCTATTGCTGAGAAATGATATGAACCAAGATAGTGCTGTGCCTGAGATGCCTATGGAGGCTAACTGGTTAATGAGTAAGGAATGATTGACGGTGTCAAAGGCTGAAGAAAGGTCCAGTAGGATCAGTAAGAAGGCTTGCCCTTTATCGAGGCCCAGGATGAGGTGATCCGTTAAGGAAATGAGGAGGGACTCCGTGCTTAGTGTTTTGCGGAAACCGTATTGTGATGGAAATAGGAGGTTGTTTTCTTCAATGTAGTTTGAGAGTCGGGTGTTCACCAGTTTCTCCATAATCTTAGCTATGAAGGGGAGGTTGGCGATAGGTCTGTAGTTGTTTGGGTCATTAGGATCTAGATTAGGTTTCTTGAGTAATGGTTTGAGAGAGGCCAATTTTAGGTAATCTGGGTAAGAGCCTTGTGTTATTGAGCAATTTATGATGTCTGACAGGGATTTGGAGATGGAGTCAGGAATTGATAGAAGCAATTTCGAGGGGATGTGGTCCGAAGGGTGAGAAGATGGTTTCATTTTCCGTAGAATACCTTGGATCTCGATGGAAGAAGTTAGTTCCAGTTCTTCTAAGCGGGTATTTTTGAAGGTAGTCTGAGGTGGTATAGAAGTAGATGCGGTGTTAGTGGGCAGCTGAGTTAGAAGTTTGCTGATTTTGTTATTGAAAAATAGCGCTAGTTCTTCCGCTTTAGATTTGGCTTGGTTGAGAGCGATTTCTGATGAGTTTATTTGAGTGAGGTTGGAGACGTAGCTAAAGAGGGCTTTAGCGTCGAAGATTAGGTGGTGGATCTTGGATGCGTAGTAGTTCCTTTTGGATCTTAATGTATTGGATTTGTATTGGTGAAGGGTAGATTTATAGGTAGATAGGGTGATGGTGCATGGGTTTTTACGCCATTTAGCCTCATTTTGTCTTAGCAATAATTTAAGCTTTCTTAGCTCTAGAGTAAACCATGGTTGTCTTTTGGACGAGTTGGGGTGAGGATTTTTTGTTGTTAGGGGGCATAGCTTGTTGGCTATCGATTCCGTGATGTTGTTCCAAGATCGAAGCGCTGAATTCGGGTTGGTGAAGTCTACTTGGGTGAGATGTGATAATAACTGATTGCTAAGATCTTCTGTGGTGCATGTTTTCCTGTAAGTGAAGCAATGTGAGGGTATGCGAGTTGGACTGGTATCTTTTATTGAGAATGAGGAAGTTATGAGGGAGTGATCTGACCATGGTACCTTCGTGCAGGTTGGGTGCTGGACCAGTTTGATTGCTGTATTGATGAAGATAAGGTCTAACGTGTGTCTGGCTTTGTGTGTGGGTTTGTTAACTAGTTGAGTGAAACCTAAAGCGGCGTATGCTGTGAGTAGGGCTTCGCAGTTGGGTGATAATTTGGAGTTGTCGACGTGCAGGTTGAAGTCACCTAAGATTATTGCTGGGGCATCTAGATTGATAAGGGAGGTAGTTAGTTCGACCAGGGGAGATGCGTCTGTTTCCAGTAAACCTGGAGGAGCGTAGAGAAGTAAAATTTGGAGTTTGTCTGAAGAGAAGAAGCCAAATTCGAGTTTCGAGTCGGTATTGGAGGAGTGTTGAGTGAATCTGAGGACCTTTTTTGTAGCTAGGAGGATTCCTCCTCCTTTTTTTTTTCCCTGACGTGGGATGGAGAAGAAGTTGTATGTCTCTGTGGGTAGTTGGTTAATTATTGCAGTGTCTGAAGGTTTGAGCCATGTCTCAGTAATTGCGCATATGTCCGGTTTCACATCGATGAGATAGTCATTTAGTATTACTGATTTTTTAGTTAGGGATTGTGCATTGAATAGTGTTAACGTAAATAGTGTGAGGCCTAGCAGTTGGGTAATGGGAGTGATAAAAGCTAAAAAGCATAAAGCTACTGCATACTGCCATCCACCTTCTGATCCTGCGCGACCTTCAGAGTGGCAGAGCCTGCCACCAGGATGGTGGCTTTCTGGGTCACTGCCGACACTGAAGCCTCCACCTTTGGCAGCATCAAGAGCTCCAAGGCCTCCTCTTGCAATGGGCACAGCTTCACCAATGCTCTTTCCAAATTATGCCAGTCCCTAGAGTATCCCACTCCTGGACCATCAACTTCTTTATTGACCTATGGAAGGGAACATCCCTTGCTGGTTCTTGTGACCCTTCATGACAGGGTCCACCCCCTTCATGATCTGACTCTTACATAGCTGCTTAATCTGGAACTCCTTCAATCCATGTGGAATTAAAGCCACCATTCCTCTTTTCTGAAAACGCGGATCTCCTTAGGATTATCCCCTTCAGTCATTGGCCCCTCTGCAGGAACAGCAAGCTCCTGCACGGATTTTCCTGCCAGAGATTCGGCCACTGGAATATCTGTTCCCTCGGAGTCCTCAGAGTTACCCCTCGGATTGCCTTGCTGACTTCGAAAACAAAGTAGTCGCAAGATATTCCTAGACCTCTTCTGAGGGTCCAACCTTGGTGATTTTTTTTTCTAAAGCCTCAGGAAACTCTGGTAGCAAGTGCACCTCCCCCCTGCCACCTTCCTAACCAGGAAGACCTCATGCAGAAGCAGGACCAACTCCAACTCAAAGCCTTGTGACTACATAGCACAATCCTCAAGGGGGTCCTCAGCGTCTTCTATGATATCTCGCACTCTCGAGAGCTTGCGCGTGGCTGGGGATAGAGAAAGAGGGGATTTGTTCTCCTTCCTAGCTCATTCTTTTCTCCAGCACAGGTGGACAAAAAGGCCACCATTCCCATGCTTATCGAAATGGTGATGGCGCCTGCAACGAACAATAAGAAAATTATTCCTTACCTGCTAATTTTCGTTCCTGTAGTACCACGGATCAGTCTAGACAGTGGGTTGTGTCTCCCTTCCAGCAGATGGAGTCAGAGAAAAGCTTGAAGGGTGCCCTCTTACAGCCTGGAGCGCCCTCTGTGTCCCTTCAGTATTAAGTATATCAAAGCAAGAAGAAACCATTGAATGGATCAAGTAAACCAACCTCAAACTGTAACTATGTACAAGAATGTTTGTAGTTAGAAAAAATTTGCAAAAGGAACCATTGGTATTACACGAACAGTCCTAATCCTGTTAATCATTTGAGCTGAGCTTCAAGAGTACTGTGTAGACAATCCCAAAATGCATATCTATTCTTAGGGTGGGCGTCTGGACTGATCCGTGTTACTACAGGAACAAAAATTAGCAGGTAAGGAATAATTTTCTTTTCCCTGTACATACCCGGATCAGTCTCGACAGTGGGATGTACCAAAGCTTCCCTTCGTAGGGTGGGCCCCGGATAGCCCTGCTCAAATGACCTGAGTGCCAAAGGAGCCAAAGCCCGGTGGGTGGAGATTTAAGCGATAGTGATGTGCAAAGGTGTGCAATGATTTCCAGGCAGCTGCTCTGCATATTTGTACAATTTCCTCTTCCCTTTAAGCACCCCCCTCCCTTTCCCTTCATTTCTGCCCTTTCTAACCCATTAACCATATCCCATGTAACTTATGCCATGTAACTTAGTCTTAGTCATCGTAACTAATAGGTAACTTAGCTCTAGTCATCTTGTAAATTGTATATATATATATATATATAGCCTATTTTGTATTACATTTCGTTATTGTATTTAATTACAGCCTATTTAGTATTACATTTTGTTATTGATCTTTGGTTATTGATCTGTTCACGTTCCCTGTCAAGCGCTAATTTAGTGTAGTTCTCTGTTTATTGTAAACCGATGTGATATCACCACTGAACGTCAGTATATAAAATGGTTAAATAAATAAATATCTTCTGCGGAGAGATTGCCTGACTTTTTGCCCAGGAATCTGCTTGAGCACGGAGCAAATGAGCTCTGACACCCTCTGGAGGTGGTCAACTAGCACCAATGTACGCCGAAGAGATTGCTTCCTGTAACCAGCGAGCAATTTTGGTTTTAGAAGTCTTGTTCTCCCCTCTTGAGTCCGCTCCACAGGACAAAATGATGGTCCGATAAGTGGAATTCATTAGTAACCTCCAAATATCGAATGAGGACGCGCTTGACATCGAGCCGTCTAAGTTCTCTGGGATCCTTGTCAGGAAAGGATGGGAGTTCCACAGATTGATTCAAATGAAAAGCCGAGACCTTTGGCAGGAAAGATGGTACGGTGCTCAAGGACACTCCCGAATCTGTGAAACGGAGGTAAGGCTCTCTGCATGACAAGGCTTGAAGCTCTGAGATCCGGCGGGCAGAACAAATAGACACCAGGAAGACAGTCTTAAGCATGCGGTCCTTGAGGGTAGCTCTCCTCAGCGGCTCGAAAGGTGGGCCGCCTAAAATCCAAAGAACAAAATTCAAGCTCCAAGAGGGGCACAAGGTGTGGACCGGTGGCTTCGCGTGCTTTACTCCCTTTAGAAACCGGACTATGTCAGGATGTGACAAAAGAGGAGCTCCATCCAGATGACGGACGAGGAAACCAAGGGCTGCCACTTGAACCCTCAGGGAATTGAAGGCCAACCCCTTCTCCAAGCCTCGCTGTAAGAAGGATAGTATCTGGATAACTGAAGCGCAATGTGGAGATACGCCTGTGGATTCACACCAGGCCTCAAAAACTTTCCATACCCGCACATAGGAGGTGGAAGTGGAAGTCTTCCTAGCTTTAGGAGGGTCGAAATAACATCCTCCAGGTATCCCAGTCTCCTCAATCTGCGCCTCTCAAAAGCCAGGCCGCAAGACAGAAGCGATATGCCCGGTCGAAAAATACTGGACCCTGACGCAGAAGGTTGGGAAGATGTCCCAGGCGGAGAGGTCCGTCCACCGCGAGGTTGACTAGGTCTGCAAACCACGGTCTTCGTGGCCATTCCGGCACCACTAGAATGACCAGACCTTGGTGAATTTCTATTCTTCGAAGCACCTTTCCCACCAGGGGCCTTGGTGGGAACACGTAAAGTATGAGGTTTTGCGGCCATGCGAGGACTAGAGCATCCACTCCTTCCACGCCACACTTC
Source organism: Rhinatrema bivittatum (assembly GCF_901001135.1). Lineage (NCBI taxonomy): Eukaryota > Metazoa > Chordata > Amphibia > Gymnophiona > Rhinatrematidae > Rhinatrema > Rhinatrema bivittatum. The sequence goes on along the minus strand of NC_042623.1, from coordinate 34,142,260 downwards.
CTTCTGTGACTGAAGCGTGGAGCCTTCACGTTCTGTTGAGTGGCCATCCAGATGGGGAGACCCCCATCCGGGCGAAGAGGAGGGCCACGGATTCCTCGGAGAGTTCCCACTCTCCAGGACCTATGTGTTGACGGCTTAAGAAATCCACTTGGACATTGTCCACTCCTGCTATGTGGGATGCCGCCAGGCGGGAGAGGTGGAGTTCCGCCCATGCCATCAACTTGTCCGTTTCCCGAGAGACACGCCGGCTCTTTGTTCCCCCTTGACGGTTGATGTACGCTACTGTAGTGGTGTTGTCTGAGAGTATCCTTATGGCTTGGCGATGAACTAAGGGGAAGAAATGCTTCAATGCGAGATGAACCACTCTGGTTTCCAGGTGATTGATCGTCCACGTCGCTTGCACTGATGTCCATCGCCCCTGCGCCAACTGCGTTTGACACACAGCTCCCCATCCGGAGAGGCTGGCATCCGTGGTGATGATCACCCACTGTGGTACCTCCAAGCCCACTCCCTGCAGCAAGTAATCCAGACTGAGCCACCAGCTCAGGCTGTCCTTGGCAACTTCCGGCAGCGGAAGAAGGGCTTGAAAATCCTGAGACACTGGCTTCCAGTGGGAGAGTAACGCACTCTACAAAGGTCGCATATATGCAAAGGCCCAAGGAACTAAATCTATAGTTGAAGCCATTGAGCCCAGGACCTGGAGATAGACCCATGCTGTGGGGAGTGAGAGGCAAAGGAAGCGCTGTACCTGAGAGATAAGAGAGCGAGTCGGTCCTGACACAGGAAGACTTTGCCCAGATTGATATCAAACCGTGCTCCTAAGAAGTCGAGCGTCTGAGAGGGAGTAAGGCTGCTCTCGGCAAAATTGACAACCCATCCGAGTGAGTGGAGCAGGTGCAAGACTCTGTCGACCACCCGCAGGCAAAGGTCCAGGGACTTCGCTTGAATGAGCCAGTCGTCCAGGTAGGGATGGACTAGAATCCCCTCCCTCCGTAGGGCTGCTGCCACCACCACCATGAGCTTGGTGAAGGTGCGGCGAGCGGTCGCCAGGCCGAAGGGCAGGGCCTGAAATTGAAAATGTTGACAGAGGATTTTGAAGCAAAGGAAGCGTTGATGTTCCTTGAAGATGGGGATGTGAAGATAAGCCTCCGTCAAGTCCAAGGAGGCTAGGAATTCTCTGTGGTGTACTGCCACTATTACGGAGCGTAACGTCTCCATCCTGAAATGTGGGCTCCTGAGGGACCTGTTGACCATCTTGAGATCCAGAATTGGATGGAAGGAGCCTTCCTTTTTGGGGACTACGAAGTAGACTGAATAATGGCCTAACCCTTGTTCCATCAGGGGCACCGGGAGGATGGCCCCTAAGTCCAGGAGCCAGTCAAGCGTCTGACATACTATACGTTGTTTCTTCACTGGGCCGCAGGGAGAGAAGAGAAACCTGTCCCTTAGGGGTCGAGCAAATTCTAAAGCGTAGCCTTGCTGTAGAATATCCAGAACTGTGACCGTGAGGAAGGCGGTCTTTGTGAGGCTGGTCTTGACTGTCGAAAATGCTGCTGACCCTGGAATCGGCTTCTAGTAGAGATGAACATCCTGGAAGTCCAAGGACGATCCTCCGGCAGTTTATGCACCTTATTTTCCCCTAGGGATTTGATGAGTTGTTCAAGATCCTACCAAACAATAGTTTGCCTTTGAAGGGGAGAGATCCCAGCTGAGACTTAGACGAAGAATCTGCCGACCAGTTATGGAGCCAGAGGAGACGCCTGGCAGAAACTGCTGACACCATTGATCTGGCCAGAAGTCATATAGCTCATTGGCCCCATAAGCTATTACCACTTCTAGGCGTTCAGCCTGTTGCGCTTCCTCTTGTGGTATGTCTTGAGCACTGAGCAGCTGTTGGACCCATCTGAGACCTGTATGCTGCATTAAAGAGCTACACACTGTGGCTCTTACCCCCAAGGCTGATACCTCAAAAATCCTTTTGAGGTATACTTCGAGCTTCCGATCCTGGAGGTCTCGGAGGGCGGCGCCACACGTCACTGGGATGGTAGTCCTTTTTGTGACCGCCGATACTGACGCGTCGACCTTGGGGACTTTGAGGAGCTCGAGGTATTCCTCCGGAAGAGGATAGAGCTTGTCCATAGCCCTTCCTACTCTCAGACTAGACACTGGCGAATCCCATTCTCTGGATAACAATTGAAGGAGCATAGGACGAAATGGGAACGTTTTCACTGGTGGATGCATTCCGGCAAGGACGGGGGTCCCCTTTCGTGGCCCCCACATTGGTGCCAGGTGGATCTTGTGGAGCATCAATATCCAACTCCGCTAGGGACATGGGGGATGAGAGGATCAAGCTCATCCCTCTGCAACAGGCGTAAGACCCTAGGGTCATCCCCTTTCCATGTGCATGTGAGAAGTCAGATCGTCTTGGTCCTGGTCAGGCACCAGAGCATCCTGAGGAGAAGAATCCAGATGGGGGACAACCCTGAATTGGAAGGATCCCCGAGGAACTGCAGTGGACTGCAGAGGATCTTCCAGTCTAATCACATTAGGAGGAGGGGGGACTGAAGATGCATCCTGGCGCTGTTCCAAACTGGCCAAGAAACATTGTGCAAAAAGAAGCACAAAATGACGGGGGGTGGAGGTCCCGAGGGAGGAATGGCAGGAAGGTCCCCAGGCATTGCTCCCTGGTCCGGGGGGGTTAACCGGAGTTAAAACCAGTGGGGAACGAGAAAAAATGCCGTCTGATTCCTCATTTGGCTGTATTGGAGCGCCCGGCTCTGAAAACAAAATGGCCGCCATTCCCGCGCTAGACGGGATCGGGGCCAACCCCCCAGCGAGCAGTCGTGTTTGGGATCGCAAGGCTGAACATCCAGCCAGCCTCGAGGGACCCTCCCCCGCCGGGGACGCACCTCGAACAAATGCCTTTGCGGGAGAGCTGCGTCCCGGGCTCTCCACAGGCAGCACATCACGCTGAGCGCGGCATGGGGGAAGGGAAGCCTAGTAATAAATCAGCACACCCCCAGAGTCTGGTAGGAGCAGGTAAGGAACCTCCGATCCGAAACGACTTGGCTCTTTTTTTTTTTTTTTTTTTTTACAAGAAGCAGAGGAATGTCGCCTCTCTGCTAGCACTGCCCCAAGGAAGGTGGCGTCTCAGGGCAGGTGCCGTCGTGAGGGGGGAGAGGTTGGACCACCAACATTCACCCCTGGAAGTCAGAGAAGGAAAGAGTACAAAAACTTACCAAATATACTCTGAAAAATGCTAGGTAACACTGCTACCAGTTCTGCCTGCAAGTTTGGAAGTGACTGAATCCTCAGAAACTAGAAACCCGTTTTTGGTTTTTTTTTTTAAACTTGATCCATCCAAACAGTGAAAGAAATTTAAATAGGAATGAAAGAGAGAGGAGAAATCTAAACTTCTATCCTCCTGTAGCTTAAATGGGGAACCGCAGGTTCTGCAACCTTCATCTATTGGAGTCAGAGAAATACTGAAGGGACGCAGAGGGTGCTCCAGGCTGTAAGAGAGCACCCTTCAAGTTTTTCTCTGACTCCATCTGTTGGAAGGGTGACAACCCACTGTCTGGGCTGATCCGGGTACGTACAGGGAACAGGTTGCACTCTTCTCATTGGTGTAGTGCGGAGATGCAGCGGCCACTGAGTCCATCTTGTACGCAGCTCACCATATCATAAGCGTCTGCCACAAACATTTGCAGACCCCATTAAGGCGCTTAGGGCACGTGCAGAGATCCGCACGCTAAGATCATTTTCCCTCTTAGCAGCCCATCACTGACAGAAAGCTGCCTGCCTCGTGGTCGGACCCCTAGCACCGGCCAAGTCAGCTGCTTCCGTATCTGCAGACTCTGATGTGTTGGACACTCCTGCCTCCCACACTGCTATCCCATACGCCCCCAGTACGTCGTGCAGCTCCTGACTATTAGTGAGGTAGTCGTGTGGTGCACCTTAGCGGATATCCCTGATTGTTTTCACACCAGCTTGACAGCCGTGATCTCTCAGATTTGGTCCCCCTCGAGCCACAAATACTGCTTCTGGGCACTCAACATTTACCTGTAGTCACACTGGCAAACTTTTTCATTTAGGTTTTTTTTTTAAATACCAAACAAGCAAAACTAATAAAGGAAAGGAAGACTTTTTCCTTTGCTGATCACCGGCATGGGAGGGAGGAGAGAAGGCCATGTGGAAGACAAGGAGGGAGCTAGACCACTGGTTATCCATGTCCTCGCCATCGTTGCTCTGAGGCCAGTCAGGGTCACCAACCCCTTGCTCAGCCACTCAACCTGGGAAATGGCCTCTCCCGAAGCCCAACACCCTTGGGAGTAGAGACTCAAGTCTCTTTCCTTGTGTTATTTCTTGTGTTTTTTAAACTCCAGACTGCAGGTTTTACAACCTCTACCTTCTGATGGAGACAGAAAAATGCTGAGGGACTGCCGGTGGCACACTAGGTTAAAAGTGTCAGCGTCAGTAAAGCTTTTCTTTCTCTGTCTCCATCTGCTGGCAGGGAGGCAAAAACCCAGGAGTCTGGACTAATCTGGAGTATGAACAGAAAAGGAAAATTGGTTCTTACCTGCTCATTTTCGTTCCTGTACAACCACAGATTCAGTCCAGACTCCTGGGTTTTGCCTCCCTCCAGCAGATGGAGACAGAGAAAGTTTCAATGACACTGCCATATAACCTACTGTGCCATCTGCAGTACCTCAGTACTGACCTGTACCCAAGCCAAGACAGCAACAATGCCAATACCAACAACAACATAATATTCCCCTGAACGAGCAGTGGGAAGTGGAAACTTAGATTAGATAAACTTGCTGATCCTGGTACGTACAGGGAAGAACCAATTTTCCTTTCCCTGTATGTACCCAGATCCCAGACTCCTAGGATGTACTAAATCTTCCCTAAACGGGGTGGGACTGCGAGAGTCCTGCTCGAAGGACACTCTCACCAAAACCCATGGCCTCTGGGGCCTGGACATCCAAACGATAATGCCTGGTGAAAAAGTGTGCAATGACTTCCAAGTAGCCGCCCTGTAAATCTCTTGCGGTGAAACTTGCTGACATTTGGCACAGGAGGCCACCTGGGAACAGGCAGAATGAGCCCTTAACACCTCCGGGACAGGACGACCCTGACAGATGTATGTGGAGCCAATGGCTTCCTTCAACCTCCGCGCAATCGTGGCTTTTGACGCCTTATGACCCTTTTTTGCACCACTCCGTAAAGCAAAACGGTGATCCAACAACCGGAAGCTGTTAGTGACTTTAAGATACTGCAACAATGCACGCTTGACATCCAAGAGTCGCAACTCTCTTGCATGAGGCTCCGCAGCATCTAAATTTGGGAAAAGCCGGGAGCTCCCCTGACTGACTTAAGTGAAACGCTGGAGCCTGTAAGCCATCCATAACCAGAACCACATCCTCCTGATTGGACTCTTTCTATGGAACCTTTATCCCTAACTCCGCAGGGACATAGAGGATCAGGGGGCCACCTTCAGATTGTCCCCCTCCACAGACGAACCTTTCCCCAGCCCCTCCTCCGGATTCTGCCCTCCCAGGGAAGGATCCACAACAGGAATACCTGCTCCAGATGGAACCCCATCTTCAGAACCAACAGAGACATCGTCCACCGCGGTCCCCTGCAAGGGCATCCCAAGGGCTTGCCGAACCCTGGTAGCCTCAGAAGCCCCTGAAACCCTGGATCTCTTCCTGGGGAGCAGATCTAGCGATGCCTCCTGCTTTGGCCCATGCTGCTCCCGTGGCTTTCCGGGCCCAAATAAGCCTTGTGTATCAACAGAACAAAATCAGCTGAAAAAGTGGAGAAATAATCCGAAGCCTCCCTCAGGAGGTCCTCCTTCCTCCCTCAATTGACCCCCCCCACCCCCGGGCCTCTACAGGGCTAAAATTGGCCTCCATAGTAGCCATGAAGGTAGCCAAGATGGCCACTGTTCCCACGCTGACCAGGAACGGATCCGCTGTCTCCTGTGCCAGACCCGCACTGCCGCTCTGTTGCTGCCACGTTTGATCCTGAACTGCCCTCTCCCCATTTGCTGCCACGTCGCACGCCTCGGGCTGCCATGACCGTGGGAATCGGCTGGCACCCAAGGGAAGGAAAATGCGAGAGCCCGCAGAAGCTAAGCCCCGATCCGGCATCAGCCTCGTTCTGCCGCCGAACTGCATTAAATTAAAAAAAACAAACACACCACCTTCCTCTTTTTTTTTTTTTAACTTTTAACAAGAACAAATAAGAAAAAAGTACTTCCCTGAACTGTAGATTGGCAGCAGGTTCTGCTATCCCTTCTGGAGGAGAGGGAACTGGCTCCACCAGCTTTCTACCTCCGGTGACGAAGGACCGGGTACACTAAGGGTCCCCAACCCGCTGCTTGTCCACCTCAAAACCAGGAGGGATGGCCCCACCAGGACCTACCAACCTCCTGGGAGGAAATCACCACTCTTTCTCTCTTTTTTTTAAATTTTTTTAAACTAGGTTCAGACTGCAGGGTTTGCGCCTCTACCATCGGCTGGAGACAGAGAAATACTGAGGGACTGCAAAGTAGCACACTGTCTCCATCTGCTGGAAGGGAGGCAAAACCCACGAGTCGGGACTGATCTGGGTACGTACAGGGAACTCCAGTTACCTTCCCCTATCACATCTGAGTATTCTTCCTCCACCCTTCCCATCCCTACGAACTTGATATCTTGCCCCCCAACATCTGTGTGATGCGAAGGCTTCCCCTTCTCTCCTCCTGAACCTGATGCGGTGCCTCTAATTTCTCATCCCTCTGCTTTCTGAAACTGTGGGTGCTCTCCCCCTTTCCCTCTCTACCCAGTGTAGTGCTTTTCAGCTGCCCACCCCTCTCTCTGTAACAGTGGGGTGCTTTCTCTCTCTCCCTCTGTACCTGATGCAGTGCCTCCAGCTGCTTTCCATCTTTGTGACAGTAGATTGTCCTCAAGCTTGAACACCAGGCAGTAAATGACATGGAGCTGCTGGTAGCCAGGAGCAGAGAGTGTGTGAAATAATATTCCATCTGCCAGCGATAAGTCCCAGATTACAAATGATTATACCTAGGAGAAAAGATAATAATTTTTAAAGATAGGTAGTATGACTGATCGATGGTTGCAAAGACACACAACCACAGATATCCCTAAAAGTCACTGTGATGATGGATCTTGGAGTATAGCCACTCACTATGGAATCTGTGAATCTCCCTAGGACATAGGTCTGTTTTTCCGAGTCCAGAGTTGTTACAGGAGGGCAGGCTGCAGAACTACATTAATCAAGGGCGGACAAATATTGCTAATACTTTACATCATGGGTCAACCTTGAGGAGTGGAGGGACCCAGAGGAGTGAGGAACTTGCTGGTACAAAATAAGACAATAAACTGCAGATACCACGACTCTTCTCTTTAGAGTCAATGAAAGAAAAATGATAAAGGCCATGCTGACTGTTTAAAAAAAAAAATCATAATTTTAAGCAAAATATTACAACAGTTTAATCTTCTGAGCTTTCATCTGTTAGATAGCACCATGGGCCAAGTAACTGAGAAATGATTGTGTCATTTGCCAATCAATGCAGTGATGTCACAGGACACAGAAGCAGCTAATCTGCTAACTTGTTAGCAAACATGGAAGCTTAAAGTAATGGGGGGGGGGGGGGGAGGGGGGCAGTGTAATATGTAAATTCAAGTTTTGTCCCTATATAAAATGCAGAACACAAAGAGAACACGCTCTGCTTTTGTTACCTTGCCTTTTCTTTCTGTAAATATTTGCTGTAAACAGGGGCGGCTCAAGGCAATCTGCTGCCTGAGGCGAGGTATGAGATGAGCCCCCTCCCCCAAAGCATGACAACTCAAATCATTTAGGGCCAAGGGGGGGGGGGGGAAGGGTCGAGTCTGGCCCCCTTCGGTGATTTCAAATGCTGCAGAAGGAGGAAAGCAGGAGTCAGAGGTCCCAGAGGAGTGACAGAGTGCCAGTGATAAAATCTCTAGGAATTTGGCAACCTTGCCACACTCGCAGGAACCCTACAGCCTACCTCCCATATTTCCCCAGCATTTACCCACTGGAGAAGTGGAAGATGGGTGAATGGTATGGTGCACTCTCTTCAGATGGGTGCAAGGGTATTAGGCACCAAACTTTACAGCCTTGCGCCCCCCTCATCACACACAATTAAAAATTGTATACATATAATATATTTGCATGAAAAAGAACAGTCAGAGTCTTCTAAGGTAAAATGCCACAACATTATTTTTACATGCACTGCTGTGATGCCAACCAGAAAACTGCAAAAAGCCACTTGGAACCCATGTGGTATTGTAAAGTGTGTTTGATATGAAAGCCATGAGTAAACAATTACGATTACAATATAATAATCCTCCCATACCAAAACAGCACTAAATGCCAGCACTCAAACAGTAACAACCCTACTTATGAAAAACAAAACTGCAGATATTACACCAGGCCCTAAAACACTAATACACTCCATATTAGGAAAACAGAAACAGCTAAGCTGCTGTAAATCCCTACCCAGAAACTACATGCTAGCAGAATATCTCACCTCAGTCACACATGCAGACCATAGCAGGACCTCACTAAATACAGAATGCAATTAATATAACCATTCAGACAAAATCTGAACCAAAAATGTGTATGCAATGCAACAATGGAAAAACAAAAATACCATCATTCCTCATAAAACAATAATAAAATCTAGAAATATAATACATCAATCATAATAGTAAAAATATACTAATAGAAAGAATAAGTATTTCCAAACAATTGAGAAATGGAACATTATTCAATAATTAAATGTTTAAAAAGTTCTCAAAACCAATACAAATATTTCAAAACAATTGACACATCAAATAATATCCAACAATTAAAACTAATAAGAATTTTAAAAATTCCCTGCTCTCCATAACATAAAAAGTTGCCAACAGTGACCACAATCCAGGCTACAAGTACCTGGTAAGTACCAAAACACTAAGTAGATCCCACGCTACTGATGCCAGTAATAGCAGTGGCTATTCTCTTAGACTCCTTGATTAATATCAGTTAATGGACTTCTCCTCCAAGAACTTATCCAAACCTTTTTTAAACCCAGCTACACTAAATGCGCTAACCATATCCTCTAGCAACAAATTCCAGAGCTTAATTGTGCGTTGAGAGAGAGAGAGAATTTTTTCTGATTAGTTTTAAATGTGCTACCTGCTAACTTCATTGAGTGCCCCCTAATCCTATTATCCGAAAGAGTAAATAATCAATTCACATTTATCCATTCTCATGATTTTAAAGACCTCTATCATATCCCCCCTCAGCAGTCTCTTCTCCAGGCTGAACGCCCTAACCTCTATAGAGGAGATATTGCATCCCCTTTATCATTTTGGTTGCCCTTCTCTGTACCTTCTCCATCGCAACTATATCTTTTTTGAGATGTGGCAACCAGAACTGTACACAGTATTCAAGGTGTGGTCTCACCATGGAGCGATACAGAGGCATTATGACATTTTCTGTTTTATTCACTATTCCCTCCCTCTGTTTTTTGACTGCTGCAGCATACTGAACTGATGAATTCAATGTATTATCTACTATGATGCCTAAATCCTTTTCCTGGGTGGTAGCTTCTAATATGGAACTTAACATCGTGTGACTACAGCATGGATTATTTTTCCCTATATGCATCACCTTGCACTTGTCCACATTAAATTTCATCTGCCATTTGGATGCCCAATCTTGCAAGGTCCTCCTGCAATTTTTTTCATTTCATTTTTTTTCATTTATTAAAATTTATTGATCGCCTAACACAAAATAGGCCTAGGCGGATGAACAAAAAATAACATACATAATAAAAACAATAAGCACAAACTTTAGACAAACATTTTTTTTAGTTTCACAGAACTGGGGGGAAAAATACTACCAAATAATGGTATCTATGTCCCTAAATCAAGTTATTTATTATTTGTCAGTTGACATTAACGAAAGCTCATAACAATTACTCTACTCACATTATTCTCATTTTTCAAATCCGCTTGTGATTTAACTAATCTGAATAATTTTGTATCATCTGCAAATTTGATTAGCTCACTCATCATATTCCTTTCCAGATCATTTATAAATATATTGAAAAGCACTGGTCCAAGTTTATATCCCTGAGGCACTCCACTGTTTACCCTTTTCCATTGAGAAAATTGACCATTTAATCCTTCGCTGTTACCTGTCTTTTAACCAGTTTGTAATCCACGAAAGTACACCACCTCCTATCCCATGACTTTTTAGAAGCCTCTCATGAGGGACTTTGGATTTTCAGAAGTTGTTTGACAAACACACTACATTTACTGACTCACCTTTATCCACGTTTATTAACCCCTTCAAAAAAATGAAGATTTGTGAGGCAAGACTTGCCTTGGGTAAATCTATGCTGACTATGTTCCATCAAACCATGCTTTCTATATGCTCTGTGATTTTGATCTTTAGAATAGTTTCTACTATTTTTCCCGGCACTGAGATAAGACTCATTAGTCTATAGTTTCCTGAATCACCCCTGGAGCCCTTTTAAATATTGGGGTTACATTGGCCACCCTCCAGTCTTCAGGTATAATGGATGATTTTAATGATATGTTACAAATTCTAAGTAATACATCTGAAATTTCATTTTTGAGTTCCTTCAGAACCCTGGGGTGTATACCATCCGGTCCAGGTGATTTGCTACTCTTTAGTTTGTCAATCTGGCCTACTACATCTTCCAGGTTCACAATGATTTGATTCAGTTCATCTGAATCATCACCCTTGAAAATCATCTCCAGAACCGGTATCTCTCCAACATCCTCATTAGTAAACAAAGCAGCAAAGAATTCATTTAGTCTTTCTGCAATGGCCTTATCATCCCTAAGAGCCCTTTCAACTCCTCGGTCATCTAATGGTCCAACCAACTCCCTCACACATTTCTTGCTTCAGATATTTTTAAAATAGTTTTTATTATGAGTTTTTGCCTCTGCCACCAACTTCATTTCACTGAGATTACCCACTGATCCTGTGTGATGTTGGTCCACTCCCCGTAAAAATCTGCCAGCCGGCCTCCTATATAGGGAATGGCAGAGTGAACTGGCCTCGCTTCATTGGAAGGACTTGACCGCTGCTGCTCCTCCCGTCGCAGGAGCTCTAAAACGTTGTCGCCCTCCATGAAAGGATTGACCTCAGCCGGAGCCCCGCGGTTGCTGAAAAGGCTTTTGTGACTGTGTCCCTATGGGCCCTCTGGAAGGAGAAGACCGTCTGGTGTCCCTGAAGCGTGACCTGGATTGAAACGCCTGGCGATTCCTCGGCTTGTCCTCCGGCAGCTTGTGAAGCTTTGTCTCACTCAGCTGCTTGATGAGTTGTTCCAGCTGCTCACCAAACAAGAGACGACCCTTGAAAGGTAAAGAGCCTAACAGGGCCTTAGAAGAGACATCTGCCGACCTGTGACGGAGCCAAAGTAACCGTCTGGCCGCAACCGCCGAACTCATGACACACGAGAGCGAACGTCCCAAGTCGTACAGCACATCTGCTACATATGCGACTGATGCCTCCACGCGATCTGCATCCGACGTATCGGTCCCAGGAGGTGCATCCTGAAAATTCTGCACCCATCGCAGACATGCCCTCTGCATAAAGCCGGAGCACACGGCAGCCCGGAGCCCCAAGGCTACACTCTCAAAAACCCTCTTAAGGTGAAGCTCCAACGTCCAGTCCAGAACATCCTTGAGGGCCGTGGCCCCTTCCACCGGCATCGTAGTCTTCTTGGTGACCACGGAAACTGCCGCATCAAGCTGCAGAAGTGCAAAAAGCTCCAAGGTTTGTTCCAGCAATGGGTAGAGCTTGGCCATAGCCCTACATACCCTCAAACCGGAGTCCGGGGAATCCCATTCGTGCTCAATCAATTGCTGGACCGACCTATGGTACAGGAAGGCGGAAGGGGGAGCACGAAGACTATCCAGCACGGGGTCCGCACCATCCACTCCGGAACCTCCTGCGGGGGTTTTAACCCCAGCTCCTCAAGGACCTGAGGAAGTAGAGGTGCCAGCTCCTCTCTCCGGAAAAAACGAAGAATCTTGGGATCATCCCCTTCTGCAACTGATGGCAGTCCTATGTCATCTCCCTGGTCTGGGTCCGGCAAAAGAAGATCAGGCGCTGAAAACCCCGACGCCACACCAGCCGGGACCTGTGAGCCCCCTGGCACCCCCACGGGGCCAGGCCAGACTGGAATGGCTGAATCTCACGGCCGCGCAAATCCTGTCACAGAATTGTTAGGCTGCGGACCCGAATTCTGAGGGGCCAAAAATCCTGGAGCCCCCCCATCACCTCCTGCTGCGCCAGGTAAGCCTGGTGCAAGAGGAGAATGAACTCTGGGGAAAGGGGACGTGTACCCGGAAGCAAATTGGGGATCTGGCCTCCCTCCAGTCCCTGAGGTAAGGGAGCCGAAGAACCTGCTCCTCCAGCGAGCCCCTGTGCATCAGGGGGCCCAGGATGGATGGGTGAAGCCACGGAGGAGAATCCCCCTCTCCCTCCGATAATGGCAGTGGGCGCGAATCCGCATTCAAAATGGCCACTGCTCCAGTCTGGAGGGAGCCGGCAGACCCAGCAGTAGCAGGAGACTGTAAAGCCTGTCCGATTGCGGCAGCCACGCTTTTACAGAGGCGCCGGCGTTTGCCCCCATCCGGGAGGAGTGAGGGCCCTTCCCCCCCGAAATACAACCCGAACAGAGGCCCGATCTACTGAGGTGTGCTGGGATCGCCCCACACGCGCGGCAAGACAAGCCGCGAACCATGCCGGTAGGCACACGAAAGAACACAAAATCAAAAATTAAAGAAAAGTGCCAAAAAGAAACCCGATCGGGGAAAGGGGGGGGGGTGGAAAAGAGAGGGAGACACCAAGGAGTCTTACTGTCAGCCGACTCCCTGCTTGTTACAAATATTTTTTTTTTAAACTTTAAAAATTAAACAAAAAACAGAGCTTCTCTCCCAGAGCTAAAAGGAGCTGTCCAGCTCAAAACAGCTGCTGAAATAAAGGGAGAGAAACCTCTGACCAAAAGAAGGGCTGCAAGCCGCACGGCCAGCCTCATGAGGGGAGGGATCTGGACCACTAGATTTACACTACACAGTACAACTTGGACCTTGACCGGTTCACCTCAACCGAGCAGAGAAGGTTTCCTCAAGAAACCAATCCACTGGGAGGAAGGCTCACCTGAAAAGAAAAATCGAAAATGAAAAACAGCAAGGGTAAAAGGAAAAGCCCTGCAGGTTAATGCACCAGCAATCTGCTGGAGACAGATAAATACAGAGCCAATATGGCACCGAGGTGCACCAGGGATTTTTCAAGCAGTGTCAGCGAGGCTTTATCTGCCATCATCTGCTGGCAGGGATGAATTAACCCAGGAGTTCTGGACTGATCCGGGTATGTACAGGGAACTAATAGCGCCCGCAACATGAAAATGCATGTTGATGGGCCTATTAGTTATTCCCTCGCGATACAGAAAGTAAAATGTGCAGCCAAGCCGCACATTTTACTTTCAGAAATTAACGCCTGCCAAAAGGTAGGCATTAATTTCGGCCAGCACAGGGAAAGTGTACAGAAAAGCAGAAAAAACTACTTTTCTGTACACCCTCCGACTTAATATCATAGCGATATTAAGTCGGAGGCCCCAAAATAAAAAAAAAAAAAATTTTAAAATCTGCCTGCGGCCCGCGGGTTGGAAGACGGACGCTCAATTTTGCCGGCGTCCGTTTCTGAAGCCATGACTGTCAGCGGGTTTGAAAACAGACACCGGTAAATTGAGCGTCGGCTGTCAAACCCGCTGACAGCTGCCGCCTCCTTTTACCATGGGCCCTCATTTGCATATTTTTTTTTACTGAATCGCACGCCCAGGAGAGTGGCCTGGGCGCGCGTCAGGAGAGCAGGCGCTCGCTGGCTCTCCCTCGCGTCTTACTGTATCGGCCCGATAATGAGGGAGACAGTTGAGGGAATAAAAATTGGGAAAATTCTGGTTAACTGCAAATGAAGGCTCATGCTGCGAGAACCCTTTCAAAGACTGGTTCTAGTTGAGCTGGATGCACAAAGGAACAGGAGGAAATGTTACGGTTTCCTGCCCAGTGAGTCCCAGCAGCCTATCCTAATGCTACGGCTGCATGCAGACACTGGGCTCCAAGGGGTTTCTGAATGTCACTTTTCTGATTTAGGGCCACAGGTAAGCTGAGAGCACAGAGAACACAGCAGCAGGCCTGTAATTATTTACACCCCCAAAAAAATGACAAGAGAGACCCCTAAAGATGAAGCAAAGTGCAGGCTCAGGAAACATGCAAATCACTAGCTTAAGGCCTTCAATTACATCCTCTAACTGTAAACACTGCCCACTTGAGGAATGAAAACACATATATGCAGCACCTGTACCCACACCCAGCTGCTGCAACACAGTTCACTCACAGAGCACCTGTGCCCACACCCTGCTGCAACAATTCACTCCCACAGCACCTGTGCCCACACCCAGCTTCATCACAATTCACTCACACAGCACCTGTGCCCACACCCAGCTGCAACACAATTCACTCCCACAGCACCTGTGCCCACACCCTGCTTCATCACAATTCACTCACACAGCACCTGTGCCCACACCCTGCTTCATCACAATTCACTCACACAGCACCTGTGCCCACACCCAGCTTCATCACAATTCACTCACACAGCACCTGTGCCCACACCCAGCTGCAACACAATTCACTCCCACAGCACCTGTGCCCACACCCTGCTTCATCACAATTCTCTCACACAGCACCTGTGCCCACACCCTGCTTCATCACAATTCACTCACACAGCACCTGTGCCCACACCCAGCTTCATCACAATTCACTCACACAGCACCTGTGCCCACACCCAGCTGCAACACAATTCACTCCCACAGCACCTGTGCCCACACCAAGTTACTCACAGGTACACATCCACACACCCCTACTTACCTGCTAGATTGCTGTAAGTGATATTCACCCCTTTAGTAGAAGGAGGGGCTTCAGGACTACCACAGAGAAACTGATATTTTGAAAGCCATCCCATCTGAGACAGACAGAGACAGACATGGTCAGATTAAGCCTTAAAAATAGCAGCCGTGGATGCAATCATAGAAGCCAGTTCTCCTACCCCTATCCCACAGGAAGTGCAGGACTGGGACCACAAGAGGTCTCTCCCTGTATGCAGCCTCCCTGCCCTATCCTATACCAGCCTAACCACCATCCCACAATGAGTGCGGCACTGGGCCTATAGGAACCAATCTCACAACAGCTCATCCACCAGTTCTACAGTAAGTGAGATGCTGGGCCAAAGCTTTGGACTACTCTTTTTGTGTCTGGGAAGCAGTCAATTAGAAATGGTAAATAAATAATTAAACAAACAGAAGCCGATCCAACCTATTCAGAGCTGTAACTAGGCACTTTAGCACCTGGGCATGTAATGCACTCATCCAGGCTTTTCATATTCTGCTGTCTCTCACTTGCTTTTCCCACCCCAAAGGGCTTTGCGCCATGGTTGGCTGCTCCTCTGGTTCCACCCCTAGTTATGGCCCTGCCCATGTGAGAACTGCACAATGCCCCCGGTTGCTCATCCTCCATCCCACAGCAAGAACAGTACTGGTACCTCTTTTCGATGTAGAGCATTAACAAGTGTGGTCTTTCCAACACCACAATGCCCACAGATGAAGAGTTTCACCGGCCGGTTTTTCAGCTGTTGGCAGGATTTTGCTAGGTCCGAGCTCTGTTGCTCCTAAGATTACCAGGAGGGGAGAGACAGGTGAGGAGGCAGGCGAAAGAAGAGAAGGAAAAATAGAAATGGAGGGAAAGGATAAGGAGAAAAAAAGGAAAAGAGGAGGGTGAGGAATGAAGAAAGAGAAAATGAGGAAGATCATTAATAAGGACACAGTATTAACACATCGCAGCAAGACATGGTAGGGATTTCTCTCTGCAAATATACAGGGATGATTACCTCAGTTTTCTCACTGATTAAGTGAAGGATGGGCACAGGTGTGGCCGTGAGTCTTGCTACATCCAGCACCTTCAGTCCAGCCTGCGGGGAAAGGCTTCTATAAAATCCAAGAGAACTACAAGTATTCCACCATCCCTTCTGGTCTACAGATCTAATCCCTGCCTTCCAAAGTATCACCCTCTGCAGGGATCCTGTGCTACCAGTCCCAGGAGATGGAGCTTCCCTCTGTGGCACACCATCATTCTCTCACACACATGAGAACGCCAGATTATCACTTGCACTCCACAACTTGAGACATTTCAACTTCTGTTTTCAAACTTAGCTGAGTTCTTAACCTTGGTTTGTGACAAACTGGTGGTCTACTAACCTCATTCCTGTACAGGACACACCCTGAATTCTCCAGGATCTGCCTTACAAGCTCCACGTAACCTTTATCGGTGCTCTGAGCCGAACCCCTCACTGCATGGAAAAGGAAGGACTCTCCATTCTACAAAACAAGCAGGAATCAGAGAAAGGACAGAAAATCGGTTCTTACCTGATAATTTTTGTTCCTGTATACCAACGGATCAGTCCAGACTCCTGGGTTAAGTCATCCCTGCCAGCAGATGGAGACAGACAAAGCCTCGCTGACACTGCTTGAAAACCCCTGGTGCCACCTGCAGGAGCTCAGTATTGATCTGTACCCAAGCTGAAAAATTACACCATGTGCAATAACTGACTAAAAATGTCACAAATAACTGCAAACGTCTCAAAAAACTTGAAAAGCGGTATAAGTTTACAAACAAGAACGGAAGTTTGCTGACAAAGTGATAGCTGAGCGGATGACTCTCTCTTCTAACCTGGGTGGGTTCTGGACTGATCCGTTGGTACTACAGGAACGAAAATTATCAGGTAAGAACCAATTTTCTTTCCCTGTACGTACCCAGATGAGTCCAGGACTCCTGGGATGTACCAAAGCTTCCTAGAGAGGGTGGGACCTGCAGACTGCCACTCGCAAGACACCTTCACCAAAAGATCCATAATCCGAAAATCCCAAATCCAACCTGTAATGCCTTGCAAAAGCATGCAGCGACTTCCAAGTCGCTGCCCTGCAAATCTCTTGCGGAGATACTAACTGCGCCTCCGCCCATGAAGCAGCCTGAGCCAGCGTCGAATGAGCTCGCAAACCGTCAGGAACCTGGCGGCCTTTGAGAATGTATGCTGACCCAATAGCCTCCCTAAGCCACCTGGCAATCATTGTTTTGGGGGCCTTGGTCCCCCTTCTTTGGGCCGCTCCATAACACAAACAGATGATCCGATCTTCGGAATTCATTAGTAACTTTGAGATAACAAAGCAAAGTTCTGTGGATTTCCAACAGCCTAAGCTCCCGGGCATGCGGCGTAGAATCATCCAAGTCTGAAAACACTGGGAGCTCGATAGTCTGATTAACATGAAAGGCAGACACAACCTTTGGGGTAAATGAAGAAACTGTACGCAACGTTATACCTGAATCAGACATTTGAAGAAAAGGATTCCTACATGACAAGGCCTGCAATTCTGAAATCCTCCTAGCGGAACAAATGGCCACCAAGAACACCACCTTGAGAGTTAAATCTTTAAGAGTCGCTCTCCGAATAGGTTCAAAAGGAGTGTGTCACACAATACTTGCAGAACCAGATTAAGGTTCCAGGAAGGGCAAATTTTCCGTACCGGAGGCCTCAAATTCTTAACTCCCAAAGAAACGCTGCACATCAGGGTGAGAAGACAGGGAATAACCCTCAATTTTGTCTTGTAAGCAAGCAAGTGCCGCTACCTGCACTTTTAGGAAATTAAAGGCAAGACCTTTAGCCAACCCTCTTGTAGAAAAGACAAGAAGTGAGATATCGAGGCCTGAACTGCAAGAACCCCCTCGTTCGGAACACCCAATTTTCAAACACTTTCCAGACCCGAATATATGAGAGGGAAGTGGATTGCCGTCGAGCCTGTAAAAGTGTAGTAATCACCGGTTTCTGGATATCCTCTCTGTCGCAAGTGACGCCTCTCAAAAGCAAGCCGCTAGACAAAAGTGATCCTGCCTGATCAGAAAATACAGGACCTTGACGAAGCAGTTCAGAGAGGTGACTCAGTGCAATGGACCGTCCACTGCCAAATTGACAAGATCCGCGAACCATGGTTAACGCGGCCACTCTGGAGCTACCAGGATCACCTCTCCTGGGTGCTTTTCTATTCTGTGCAATACTTTGCCCACCAGCGGCCACGACGGGAATACATACAGTAAGACTTTGGAGGCAGCAAGGCACAACTAGAGCGTCGACTCCCTCGGCCCTGGACTCTCTCCTGCGACTGAAGAAACCGAGGAGCTTTCGCATTGAGCCGAGTCGCCATTTAAATCGACGAGGTGACGACCCCAATGTCTCCAAATGAGCCGCATCACGGACTCCGCCACTCTCACTTGCCTGGAATCTAATGTTTGACGAACTGAGAAAATCGGCCTGAAAAACGTTGTTGACCCCCTGCAATATGAGAGGCCACCAGCTGAATCAAGTACCTTTCTGCCCATTGAAAACAGCTGTCTCGTTTTCCAGTTATTCCTTGACTCCTTGGTCTGCCTTGGCGATTGATGTACGCAACCGTTGTGCGTTGTCCGACAGAAACTCTGACCGAACGTCCCTGAATGAGGGGAAAGAAAGGTTTGAAGAGCTAATCGTACCGTGGGTCTCCAACCGATTGATAGGCCACGAGGCCTCCATCACCGACTAAGTACCCCTGGGCCGACTGTTGCTCACAGACCGCTCCCCAACCAGAAAGACTGGCGTTGGTAGTGAGAACCACCCACTCCGGAACCACTAGGCTGACTCCACGCTGCCGTTTGGAAGACTGTAGCCACCATGATAAACTGTTCCGCACCGACAATTCCAACAAAATCAGTAAATGAAAAGCCTGCGACAGAGGATTCCATTTGTCCAATGGTGCCCTAGAGGTCTTGCCTTCTGTCTCCATCTGCTGGTGCGGAGTCACAACCCAGGTGTCTGGACTGATCCGGGTACGTACAGGGAATAGTTGTTCGCTTCGTGACTGGCGAAACCGCCGAGTCAACCTTCGGGACCGTAAGCAGCTCTAGGAAATCCTCAGGGAGAGGATACAGTTTTCCTTTGCCCTGCTGACCTTGAGGGAGGCTTCAGGCGAGTCCCATTCCCTAGCTAACAGCTGGAGAAAGGTAGGATGAGTAGGAAAGGCCTGTTCGGAGGGTGGAGCCCCCGCCAGAACAGGATCCCCCTTCTTCTCCTGACGGATTGGGACCAGTGGATCCAGACGAGGCTCAATGCCCAGTTCTTGTAGGATACGAGGGATAAGAGTGTCAAACTCGTCCCTTCGGAAAATCCGCAACACTCTGGGATCCTCCCCTTCCATTTGTGAAGCAAGCAGGGGATCCTGGGGACTCATCCAAGTCCAGGTCTGGCCCCTGATCCACAACCACCCCCCCCGCAGGGGGAGGAACCAAATGCACCCGAGAGGACCCCTGAGGGACCCCCGGGGCCCCTACTCCCTGGGGGACTCCCACAGGAGGAGGGTCAGCCATCCTGGGGACCTTGGGCGGCAGGGGCCAGGGAGAGGATCCGAAGGCTGTGACATCCTGGCCAGAATGGCATTGTGCATGAGAAGCCACAAAATCTGTAGAAACAGGGGCGGGCCCGAAGGGGGCAAAAATGAAGGATCCCCCGCAGGCAGGACAGGCTCCAGAGGGGAAACCGGTGTTAAAACCGGTGGAAACAGCATCAAAATATCAGCCGATGGGTCCTCTGTAGGGGCCGGGCCCGCCGGCTCTGCATCCAAGGTGTCCGCCGTTCCCACGCTAAACGGGATTGGGGCCTGCCTCTGCGAGCGCGATTGGCTTTGCGAAATTGTACTTCCCGCCGGCTGCGAGGTGCCATCCCCCCCTAGGAAGGCACCTCATGCAGATCCCCTCGTGGGAGAGCCATGACCCGGGCTTTCCGCACGCCGAACATCTGAAGGCCCTTGGCATGACCGAGGGGAGGGGAGGGGGGCCACGAGGAAAAGGCAAGAAGTGCCGCGGAGAGCGGGAAAGGACGACCTCCGCTTCAAAACTCACACCGACCCTAGGAGCTCCTGCTCCCTTCTGTCAGGCACTGCAGAGGAATGTGACCTCTCTGGGGCTGGCAGCCCTGGGGAATGCGCGTCTCAGGGCCGCAGGTCGGAACGTGGCAAGGGGGGGGGGGGAGAGGTTGAAACCTCCAACATGCACCCCCAGTCGGGCTGTATTGGGAAATAACCTGAAGAAACCAAAGTATACCCACTTACCCTGTACAGCCAGAGGTGAAGAGAAAAACAAAAACCAGACAGAGGGAGAGAAGGAACAAATCTGTCTACAAGTTTGAAAGTATAAAATCTCTTCTTTTTTTTTTTTTTTTCTTTTAAAACTAGAGAGCTTGATCCATCCAAAGAAGCTTAGTAGAGGTAAGAGAAAAGAACAAGTACACTGACAATGTACTGGGGGAAACAAAGGTTCCCCTGCTCCTATCTGCTGGAGTCAGAAAGATACTGAAGAGTAGCAGAGGGTGCTCTGGTTTATAAGGCAGCACCCTCCGAAGCTTTGTCTGACTCCATCTGCTGGAAGGGGGACATAACCCACCATCTGGACTGATCCTGGAACGTACAGGGAATGTGGAATTTTTTTTTTTTTTTTATAGTGCTACTTAACCAGACAACTTTACTGGCTAGGTTTCAAAGTTATCTGGCTATAAGTAACCAGACAACTTTCGGTGAGTATGTTCAGTGGGAGTTTTATCTCCCTGAATATCTGGGACAAATTATCTGGCTAACTTGAACCAGATAACTTGTCCGCTTGTCGGCTTAAGGCCTGATTTTTAATCCCCTGTGCGCGGGGAATATGGGGGCTATGAGTGCAGCTGGGCCTTGCGCGTGCCATGCACATTTTAGAAGATGTCCGGCCGCGTGCATAACCTCTGTTACGCACACAAGCGCCAGGCCTCTTCCAAGGGGCGATCCGGGACAGCGCCATTCACTGCTCTGCCGGCGCAAACAACTTACTTCAGGTTGGGTCCTGAAGTAAGTATTGGGTCCTGAAGTAAGTATTGCAACAACAAAAAAAATGATTCGGTAGGATTTAGGGCTTGGGGAGGAGAGGGGGAAGGGAGGTTAGGGTAGGGAGCAGACTGGGAGGTAACTGGGGAAGGCTGCAATGCGTCACTGCGCGAATTTGCAGAATTTAATCCTCCCTTGCGCACGTGGATTATAAAATCCAGCATGCATGTGCGAGCAGCCCGCTGATTTTATAACATGTGCGCACCGGCGCCCGCATGTTATAAAATCGATGCGTCCATGTGTGCATGCCGGGAAGCACGCGCACCTTACAAAATCTACTAGTTACTGAATATGCCCCCTCAATACTACCTCAAGTATCATATTCTAATAGCATCTTGCCTCCCAAGCATCCACATCCTTGAAGCAGCTGCCATTCTACTCCCACAGCCCAACCCTACCCAATCATGCCTATGCCATACCTTATCCCTGGCCGTAGCCAGTGATGAATCCTGGTCAAGCAGAAGCTGGCATATCTGAAGTGAGCCTACTGACGCCGCCAAGTGCAGACAGGTATTCTCATCCTGTACATAAAACCAGAGACCATGAGAATGCATGGGGAAGGCTGGAATAACTCCCTTTTGTTCCAGAGCTGTAAGCTTGTGAAGGATCTAACCTGGTTTCTGAGCTGCAGATCTGGTGTATGTTTCAGTATGCACCGGCAGATCTGCAGGGATTTCTGGGATACAGCCATGTGCAATGGGGTATTCCCATTCTAGAAGAGATAATGAGAGCAGAACATTAAGACATATTGAGGAGCTGAAGGAGGGCATGAAACACAGTGATGACAGCTTTTGTAGGGGGAACATATGATACTGTATTGCCTGAGGAGAAGAGAGGAGGGGGGGGGGGGGGGGGGGGAGGGGAGGGTGCAACCCACACTGCATCATCTAGCATTTTCTGTTCTTCGATCCCACTTCAAACAGCCCAATATACCTGGCATCTATCCTACCCCCATAGCGCTCTGTATTCCCCATACCACCCATAGAGGTAGATCTTAAAAAAGTACGCCGGATTTTATAAGATACGCGTGTAGCCGCGCGTATCTTATAAAATCCGGGGTCGGCGCGCGCAAGGCTGCGCAAAATCGGCAGCCTGCGTGCGCCGAGCCGTGCAGCCTGCTTCCGTACCCTCCAAGGCCGCTCCAAAATCGGAGCGGCCTCGGAGGGAACTTTCCTTCCGCGTCCCCCCACCTTCCCCTCCCTTCCCCTATCTAACCCATCCCCCAGCCCTACCTAAATCCCCCCCCCTACCTTTGTTGTGCAAGTTACCCCTGCTTGAAGCAGGCGTAACTTGTGCACGCCGCCTCTGCATCCCCCGGCACAGGCTGCAGTGCCGGGGGACTCGGGACAGCCCTCCCGGCACACCCATGAATCGTCACCATGCACCCGGACCCACCCCCCCACCCCTTTTGCGCGTCCCAGGGCTTTGCACGCGCCGGCGGCCTATGCAAAATAGGCGCGCCGGTGCGCGAGTGCCCTACGCGCGTAAATGTGGCCGGATTTACGCGCGCAGGGCTTTTAAAATCTAGCCCTTAGTGTGTCCTGCAACCCCTTCCTCTATCCCACCCACATCCCTTACATCTCCCACCTTCATCCTATTCCTTCACTGCCCTATGTTCCTCCTGATCTCACCATCTCACAATAACATATAGTAATGAGAGCAGAAAAGGACCAAATGGTACATCCAGTCTGCCCAGCAAGCTTAAGGTTGTAACTGCTGCTCCATGCAGTTATCTCCAAGCCTTATGATAACCCATACATATTGCAGCTGGCAACATTTTTTACTGGATGATGAGCTTTCTTGAAAATTCAGACAGTGCTGCTTGATGTGCTTTGCTTATGACTTGGCCATAGAAGCAGTCCTGTGCATCAGTACCCCAGAATGTAGAAGTTGGAGCCCTCTTGGTTGTTGCCTGAATCCAATTCTCCTTTTCCCCCTGCCGTTGAAGCAGAGAGCAATGTTACAGTTGCATTAAAAGCATCAATGCTTATTGGATAAGGGTAGTAATCTCCATGTCTTCTGCTAAGGGTAGTAACTACTGCACCAGCTACGTAGTTACCCCCCCATGCACACTTTTCTTCATTTCTGTCCTCTAGCCATCTCAGCGGGGAGTAATGTTGCAATTGCATTAAAAGCATCAAGGCTTATTGGTTAAGGGTAGTAATTTTCATGCCTTCTGCTAAGGGTAATAACCACTGCACCAGAATGCTTTTCTTATTTCCATCCTCTAGCCTTTAGAGGTTCACAGTGTTTATCCAATGCCCCTTTGAATTCTTGGACTGTTTTTCTCTTCACCAACTTCTCCAGAAGGACATTCCAGGCATCCACTACTCTCTACATAAAGAGATATTTCCTGACGTTGGTTCTAAGTCACCCCCCCCCCCCCCCCCCCCGGAGTTTCATATTGTGACTCCTAGTTCTATTGTTTTCTTTCCAATGGAAAAGGTTCAAAGTTTGTACACCATTAATTAGGGATGTGCATTCGTTTGCGACGAAATAGGAAATAGAGACGATATTTCCTATTTCGTCGCATTTCGGAAGGGCGATGAAACGATAAGGAAACCCACGAAATTTCATGTGGTTTTCTTATCGTACTTCAGGAGGGGGGGAGAAGAAAGGGCACATTAAAAAAAACCAACAAAAAACCCCCCACCAAACTCTCCCAAACCCTTCAAATTTAATTCATTGCAACCCCCCACCCTCCCGACCCCCCAAAACGTACCGAAAGTCCCTGGTGGTCCAGCGGGGATCCCAGGAGCGATCTCCCGCTCTTGGGCCGTCAGCTGCCAGTAATCAAAATGGCGCTGATGACCCTTTGTCCTTATCGTGTGATGGAGCTATCGATGCCATTGGTCGGCCCCTGTCACACGGTAGGAGCAATGGTAGGAGCAATGGATGGCCCGCACCATAATTTAAGATGGCGCCGGCTGTCCAATGCTCCGACCTTGTGACAAAGGCTGGCCAATGGCACTGATAGCCCCTGTCACATGGTAAGGGCAAAGGGCCATCGGCGCCATTTTGATTACTGGCAGCCGACGGCCTGAGAGTGGGAGATCGCTCCCGGGACCCCCGCTGGACCACCAGAGACTTTCAGTAAGTCTTGGGTGGGGGGGGGGGGTGGTCGGGAGGGTGGAGGGTTGCAATTAAATTTGATGGGTTGGGGTGGGTTTGGGGTTTTTTTTTTTGTTTGTTTGTTTTTTACAACCCTCCATCTGCCCCCCTGGGTTTCGGGCTTTGTTTCGGGGGACAGATGAAATAAAATCGGCCCGAACAGCGGGAAAACGAAATTTCCTGCAGCGGGCCGATAACGAAGGCCGAACCCAAAGGTTCGGCCGAATCATCTCTACCATTAATACCTTTTAGGTATCTGAAAATCTGTATCCTATATCCCCTGCACTTCCTCTCTTCCAGGAAATACACATTCAGATCCTTCAGCCTGTCCTCATAAGTCTGCCAATACAGTCCCTACAGCATTTTTGTTGCTTCCATCCCGTCTCTATCCTTTTTGAGATGCGGGCTCCAGAACTGACCACAGTACTCCAAGTGAGGCCTCACCAAGGACCTGCACAAGGTCATTATCACCTCCTTTTTCTTACTGATTATTCCTCTCTCTATGCAGTCCAGCATTCTTCTCACTTTAGCTATTGCCTTGTCACATTGCTTCGCCATCTTCAGATTGCCAGCCACTATTACCCCAAGATCCTTTTCTTGGTCCATGCACATCAGTCTTTCACCCCGCTCCCCCTCCCCCATCACATACAGCTCTTTTGGAGTACCACACCCTGGATGCTTGACTCTGCACTTCCTGGCATTGAATCCCAGCTGCCAAATCTTCGACCACTCTTCAAGCTTTCTTAAATTACATTTCATTCTCTCTACTTCTTCAGACATGACCACTGTGTTGCAGATCTTAGTATCATCTGCAAATAGACAAACTTTACCTTCTATTCCTTCTACAATGTCGCTCACAAAGATATTGATCAGAACCAATCTCAACACCGATCCTTGTGGCACTCCACTTAACATGGTTCTCTCATCAGAGTAGGTTCCATTTACCATGATATGCTGACTCCTATCGGTCAACCAATTTATAATCCATGCCACCACCTTGGTGCTCACTCCCCAAGCTTCTCATTTTATTCACAGGCCTCCTATGAGGGATCATATCAAAAGCTTTGCTAAAATCCATGTAGGTTTTAGAATCCACATCTGAGACCTATTCCTCCCCTGACATTATTGGGAGCCCTTTCCCCCTTGCTCCCGTTCTTCCCCCCCTTTTTTCTGCCCCCCCCCCCCATGCCCCAGCCCTTCTCTCCCTTTTCCCCTTTGCAATGTACCCTATTGCAGATGTTTTTTATTTATTATAAATTTACTATAAATCTTTTATTATTATCAGTTTTATTATTAGTTATCTATAGACTACATATTATGTTGAAGTTGCACGTGGGTTGTATATAAATATAAATGTAATATACATTTGTATGTAAATATAATAATTTAAAAATAAATAAATAAATTTGCATATGTATTTGAGTTATTCATGTTACTTGTGTCTCAAATTTTCTAATTTTACAAATGTTTCATTGTATCGCTCCTTTGCGACGGTTCTGTTGTACTGTAAACCGGTATGATCTCTCTTCAGGAATGTCGGTATATAAGAATTTAAAATAAATAAATAAATAATAAATAGATCACAGAGCCCTCTTCCTCTATACAATGCTCTAATCACCCAATAAAAAAAAAATCAATCAGATTTGTCTGAAAGGACTTTTCCCTGGCCAATCCATGATGCCTCAGATGCAACAACCCATTGGATTGTAGATAGTTCAATATCCTTTGCTTCAGCAGAGTCTCCATTAATTTTCCCACCACCGAGGTGAGGTTAATCGGCCTGTAGTTTCCAGTCTCCTCTCTGCTACCACTCTTGTGAAGTAGGACCACCATCGCTCTTCTTCAATCCTGCAGCACCACTCCCATTTCCAGGGATCTATTGAACAGGTCCTTCAATGGATCCGCCAGGTCATCTCTGAGCTTCCTCATTTGTCTGGGATGTATCTCATCCGGCCCTATTGCCTTGTCCACTTTCAGTTTGCCTGGCTCTTCCCATACATTCTCTTCTGTAAATGGAGTTTCGTCTATCCTATCCCCATCTACAATCTTGTCAACCAGCATCGGTTCTTCTCCAGGGTCTTCTTTAGTGCAGTAAATAATGTTTCCTTTATGTGATGGTGATTTAACTGTATTGGGGAACAAGATATACCTTCTGTGATATATAACCTTTTCTTTCCCTTTCCATGAACAGGTAATACCTCTGAAAAGGCAATAGTCTTTGCCATGTGTCTAATCCTTTTCCCTAGACTTTGGAAATCTTTCTGTACTTAGTGGACACAGTTTCTAGTGAGGTCATTGGTCCCCAGATGGATAACATTAATATCAGAGTTCTTATTACCGTCGATAATTACATTGACCACCTGGTTCGCATTTCTATTAGCTGAGGATCCTGGAAAGCATTTATTTAACTGTTGTGATCCCATCAAACTGCGTTCCCAAATTGGTTCCTCTGATGATTGAATCTCCCAGCAGAAGCAGCTTTCTTTTATAACATTTTATCATGTTGAAGTATTTCTGGGTGCACTGGGTGACTACTTCCTTTTCAGACATCACCATATTCTGTCGTTGGGGTTTCTTTATTTTCCAATGCAGAAAATGCATTATGTAAGGGTAACAGTGGGAGAGAGTGGGTGTCTCTTCATCATAAACCTTATTCTGCCAGAGCCCACTGGAATCCAATTATTCCTGGGATTCTGAATCCTGGATGTCTGACTTCTCAGTGGGAGTGGGGGTGGTTATATAATATGCTTCAAAGTTAGGGAAACTGGGTGTCTCAGTCATAGGTCTTGTTCTACCAGAGTCTACCATTTATACCTGGGTTTCTGAATCCTCTGTGACAGTTGGGAGAGATATTCTGGATGCTGCAAGGAAAGGACATTTTGCTAATAGTGACTAATAAGCAAGCTAGGAGATTGAATAATATAGGACAGAAATACCAATTATCCTAAGTCCTTGAAAGAACTATTTAAGAAGGAAACACTCTAGAGATGGGAGGGAATAAACAGCACTACATGAACGCTTACCTTGTCTTTTAGGTTGGAATCAGCCTTTTCTTCTAACAAAACCTCCACAGTCTTAACATGCTTACCACGGACAGCCTCATGCAACAGAGAAAAGCCCTGAGACAGATACACAGACAGATTCCTTATCAGACTGAGAGAAGATCAGAGTGAAAGAAATAGATACACATCCTTACTACAAACTGTTTCATATAGATGGGCACCCCAAACCAACAAATGTTTTACAAAACAATGTGGATCATGGCCCCCTCCCGTAGACAGACCTGCGCTCTGCACTCACCTTATCGCTCTGCAGATCAATGCAGTCTGGCCTCCTCTGAAGCAGCTCTCGCAGGACCTGCTGACTGCCCCCAAATGCTGCAAAATGGAGTGGGGTCAAACCACTCTACAAAGGAAGCAAAGAACTTTAAGGGGGATTCAAAGCATACCCTTCACCCCACAAAATAAAAAGAAAAATCTTATGAAAGGATGGCGTGCACAGCAGACACTGCCTCCTTGTAGTTTCTGAAGCTCTGCATGCATTTATTTATTTTATTTCACAAAAATTTGTATTCTGCAGATCCATGCAAATCTCCTCTCTGCAGAGTATGATTAAAAAATGTAAAAAACTTAAAACTGACCAACAAGACAGCACAACAAAAATCCAACCAATTATAACAACTACAATCCAAGAGACTTTCAAAGAGATCTGGATAATTAGACAGCACAAAAAAAAAAAAAAAAAAAAAAAAAGAATTATTCTATATTATTCAGGAGGAAAGGACACTAATTCACACCTGATTTTAGAGCCATTAGATTTGTACATCTGGTCTTCCTGTAAATAATAAAAACAAGTTATAATACTAAATAGAGGTTTTTTTTGAGAGGGGACCTTCCTTGCCTGTGGTACCTTTATGACTTGTATCCCTATGACTAGAAAGAATACTCTGCCAACAATAAAATGTGTTAAAAAGAAAACCAAAAGTGGTTCAGTACAGCTGATACCTCTGAGGTTAACTAATGTTTTAAAATAAAGATCTTCAGGTCCTTTCTTCAGGTAATCTCTGCACGGATGTTTCCATAGTTACCCTGTACAATGCCATATAGGCTAATATGGCTGTATAAATACTCTAAAATCAATACAACCTCTTTAATTCAACCCAGGGTATAATCAAAGCATATCAGATCCATGAACTCTGGGATGGAAGGCCTGGCAGCATATTGCTGGTGCTCAGACTGAACAATATATTCCTAAGGGAAGAGATGTAAAGGAACACCGCCACAATGGTTATCTCTTAGTGACCGGGTAATCCGAGATAAAGTGATTTACCCACGATCAGAGTCGATGGCAGAGCTAAGAATAAGAACATGCCTATACTGGGTCAGAGCAAGGGTCTATCAAGCCCAGCATCCTGTTTCCAACAGTGGCCAATCCAGGCCATAACAACCTGGCAAGTACCCAAAAACTAAGTCTATTCCATGTTACCATTGCTAGTAATAGCAGTGGCTATTTTCTAAGTCAACAATTAATAGCAGGTAATGGACTTCTCCTCCAAGAACTTATCCAATCCTTTTTTAAACCCAGCTATGCTAACTGCACTGACCACATCCTCTGGCAACAAATTCCAGCCGGATTAGAACAGAAGCCCATGTAATAAGGTGCGCTCGGCAGAGTCCCATTTAACCTTATTGCCAATGCACCAAAGGGGTCTGTGCAGAAAAATGTGTACCCAGCAATGTGCGTCTGGTTGTCCATTTTATGAAAATTCCATGCTAACAATGGCATTAGCTATTAACCCCTCTCCACCCCCACCCCCCAATGCAGTGAAGTGCACTGGCTTACCTTGTGTTTTCATAGCACTCGACACTTAACTCCTAATGCAAGGTAGGGTAAAGTTTCTAGGGCTAATGTTAGTCTCCAAGTGGAAGCAGGAGTTCCGGTGCCAGGTATTTTATGTGCAGAACCACTAATATATAACCTCACTCCATATCAATTATATATCCTCTTTAGTCAGAAACGGAGTCTAAAACTCCTTTATTTTTCTACCATTTTTTTATTTTCTACCCTTTTTCACAAATTATACCGGTATGAAAATCAGAGCAGAAGCTGTTTTAATGAATGAAAAAAGCAAATAAAAAATGAGTAAGCCCAAAGTCATCGTGATGTCATGCGTAAGGCGTCCTTTAAACAAGATTATTCCCTCTACCTTCTTCAGCGCCATGTTCTGAAATTCAGAAGCAGTTGACATTAAGATACTGGTCTTAGCCAAAATAAATGCTGCACGGAGTGGTCATACAAACTATTAGGTTAGTGGTTTATAAATATTATTTATTGATACGATTAAGACATTATCTTTAGCAATTGTGAAACGTGTACATGTCGACATATGAAAAGAGATATTTCAATAAAAGAAGATTATTGCCAGGAAAAGATCGTTGAACTGAGATACCAGTTGGAAAATCTGCACTTCAAATACGAAAATCATGCAGTGTTAAGAACTTTGCCATTGAACACGGGTTCAAAATCCCTATAAGTTTCATTTTATCCCCACTAAGATTTATGCTTTGGGACTAAGTATCTCAACAATACAACATGACCTTTATTGGTTTGGAATTAAGTATCTTAATAGCAGTATTTGGACTCTGTTCTGTAAAAAATTGAATACAATAAGCATAATTTGTGAAAAAGATACAATTTTGTGAAAAATGGAAAATGAAAAAAATTGTCGAAAAATAAAGGAATTTTAGACCACATTGCCGACGAAAGAGGATATATAATTGATATGGAGTGAGGTAATATATTAGTGGTTCATTTGAATTGCCTCATGGGCCCCATTTTGTGTTTGGTTGTCCATTTTATGTGCAGAAAACATGCTTTGTGCAAAAAAGGTTTATTGAGTTTATTACTCGCCATCTCCACGTATAGATACAAGTTACAATAAAAACATACATAAAATGCACAACACCCTAGTGATTAAAATAACAAACATTAAGAAACTTGGGGGGGGGGGCGGTCCCAAGATGGCCACACATTAGGAGACGCGCTCCAACCCGCTCCTTATACCCTGGGTTTCTTCGGCGATTTCTAAAACAAACTTTACCTTTTCGATGGGAAAGAGGAAAAGAAGACCCAGAGTGTTCCCCGAGGCTTCTGAAGGAACTTCTCGAACGGGTCCGATGGACCAACATGTGGTACGGAGCCAAGAGCCTACAGTGAGCTCTGTGAATGCATCCTTGGGGGCCGCGCAGAGAGGTGTTCCCTTGCCGGTGACCCCTGATCTAGAATCATTATCATCTACGGAGCAGAGTCGGGTTCCTCCGCAACCTGCCCCCCCCTCCCCCGCCCCCCACGGGAAGTGCTGACGTACACAGCATTTTCCCCTTGCACCTTGGAGAAGGTGCACAGCCGGCAATGTCAGCATTGGCTGGAGACAGTTTGGAGGATTGAACAGTGGGAACTGGAAGTCGGCTGGGTAAGGAAGCAATACCTTTTAATGCTCCCCTAAATTCGGCAGCAGCAGGACTTTCTCCAACCATCACATCAGGGGTGCTGCCTGTTTCCTTGGTAAAACCAGCTATCACCCTAGACTTAATTTGGGAAGCAATAGCAACTTTGTCAAATCAAGTTGCACAGTCACTGTTGCAACATCGGGACTTTTCAAATTCCCTAACTATTGTGCAAACACAAATTGCAGGAATAAAAGTTCAAGTGGACTCCTTGGAAACTAAAAAATTACAAACCCAGAAATCAATGGTTATAATATCAAATGGTCATTTATATCTCCAGAAAAAAATGGAAAATTTAGAAAATGTTATAAGGCGTTGTAACCTCAGAATTTTTAAAAAATTTTCCAAGAAAGATTTACTACACCAATTGAAATGCTTCGCAGATACTTTATGGAAGTTTTGGCAGTCAAGGAAAATTTAATTCCACCTATATCTAAGGCATATTATATGCCTGGTGCCAAAGCTCAAAATGTGAATAATATTCCAACTGAAGTAGCTCCTGGGGACATAAACCATTTATCATCTTTCCTGGAAACTCCCATAGAAGAAATTATTTCCTCTTCTACTCTGATGGTTACATTTGCCTTGGATTCTGATCGAGACTTTGTCTTAAAAATGTTCTTTCGCAAAAGGGATGAAGTATTTTTGGGGTTTAAGATTTGCATGTTCCCTGATGTGTCCAAGTTAACTCAATCTAAGAGGAAACATTTCCTACTAATGCGTCCAGCTGTTGTGAATTTGGATGCATCTTTTTGGCTATACTTTCCGTGTAAATGCGTAGTTAAATACAGTGGGGTCAAATATGTTTTCTTTGACCCCCACACAGTTAAATAATTTCCTAAATGATAAACTGAAATAGATGCCTAACCTTTCCTCAAGCCCTCAGTGTACCGACTAAAATGAAATATTGGGCTCGATCTCCATAATGTATGGCTTTCTTTTTCTTATTTTATAAGTTTTTTCCTTCATAACTTCAAGGGTGCCTTCCCCCACATTGTGGTCTGACAGAGATGTATTTGAGACAATAATGTTTGTATAAGAGTATTTCTTCTGATTTATGTGTTCTCTATACTCTATTTCTTGTCAAGTTAAGATTAACTTGTTAATTTGATTTAAAAATCTGATAAAGATTAAACAAAAAACAAAAAACAAACATTAAAATAAACTGATTAATAAATACAGGGAATTACATGTTCACTGTCACTTGAAAATGGATTAACAGCATTAACCTTAATCTATGGAGTCAAAAGCTTCACAGAACAAATGCACCTTTAGCATCTTTTTAAACTGTGTTCTATCAGACAAAAGACGCAGTGGTTTTGAAACATAGAAACATAGAAATGACGGCAGAAGAAGACCAAACGGCCCATCCAGTCTGCCCAGCAAGCTTCACACATTTTTTCTCTCATACTTATCTGTTTCTTTTAGCTCTTGGTTCTATTTCCCTTCCTCCCCCACCATTAATGTAGAGAGCAGTGATGGAGCTGCATCCAAGTGAAATATCTAGCTTGATTAGTTAGGGGGTAGTAGGGGTAGTAACCGCCGCAATAAGCAAGCTACACCCATGCTTATTTGTTTTAACCCAGACTATGTTATACAGCCCTTATTGGTTGTTTTTCTTCTCCCCTGCCGTTGAAGCAGAGAGCTATGCTGGATATGCGTGAAGTATCAGTTTTTTCTTCTCCCCTGCCGTTGAAGCAGAGAGCTATGCTGGATATGCATCGAAAGTGAAGTATCAGGCACATTTGGTTTGGGGTAGTAACCGCCGTAACAAGCCAGCTACTCCCCGCTTTGTGAGTGTGAATCCTTTTTTCTTCTCCCCTACCGTTGAAGCTATGCTGGGTATGCGTGAAGTATCAGTTTTTCTTTTCCCCTGCCGTTGAAGCAGAGAGCTATGCTGGATATGCGTGAAGTATCAGTTTTTCTTCTCCCCTGCCGTTGGAGCAGAGAGCTATGCTGGATGTGCATCGAAAGTGAAGTATCAGGCACATTTGGTTTGGGGTAGTAACCGCCGTAACAAGCCAGCTACTCCCGGCTTTGTGAGTGCAAATCCTTTTTTCCACATTTCCTCTTGCTGTTGAAGCTTAGAGTGATGTTGGAGTCACAGTAACCATGTGTATGTTTATTGAATAAGGGTATTGTGTCCAGGCAGTAGCCATCATTCTGGCGAGTCACCCACTCTTCATTGGCGGCCTCTTGACTTTATGGATCCACAGTGTTTATCCCACGCCCCTTTGAAGTCCTTCACAGTTCTGGTCTTCACCACTTCCTCCGGAAGGGCAGGGGTCCCTCCTTCAGTCTTATAACTCAGAATTAACATAACATAAAAACAGGCGAAACAACTCCACAGGGTGGCAGGCAGTTTTCGGAAGGACTAACATCCTGCTACCCTCAGAGAACACCTGTTTAAAATAAGCATCTTTGCTTTCTCTGAAGACAAGTAGGATGGTAAGCCTCACACATGGGTGAATCCCTAGCTACAGGCTGTCCCCCAACATAAAAGGGGACCAACAGACACCCAAACTAGGTGCCAACAGGCACAACAATGCTGTTGTTGGTAACAAGAGGGGAACACAGCCTGAACCCAAACAATGGGCCTTAGGCAGGAAAGAGTTGGGTTCTACACCAAACAAGTTCCGAAGGTCAGATGGCCAAACCTATCATGTCGGCCATGCCTATCCAAGCAATAGTGAGATGTGGAGTTCTCATCACACAGTCATATTGCAGCTATGTAGATCTCCTCCATGGGAACTGCTCGCAAATGGGCCATAGACGCTGCCATGGCTCGAACAGAATGAGCCTTGACCCAAAATGCAGTCCCGCCTGGGCATAGCCAATTTGATAGCATCTATTTGGCAAAAGTAATGCACAACCTATTTCTATCAAAGGAAACAAAATATTAGGTGGACTGTCTAGGGGCTTCTGTCCACTCCAGACCGAAGGCTAAGGCTCTCTTGCAGTCCAAACTGTGCAGGGCTTGTACTACCTTGATGTGAATGGGGCCTGGGAAAGAATGTTGGCAGGAAGATGGACTTGTTAAGATGGAAGTCTGTCTTCACCTTAGGCAGGAACTTAGGGTGCGTACGCAAGACCACCCTATCATGAAAAAACAGCATAACATGGATAAATCGCTGATCCTGACTGCTGAAGTGACTGCCACCAAAAATATGACCTTCCACGTCAGGTACTTCAGATCACAGGAGTGCAGCGGCTCAAAAGGAGCTTTCAACAGCTGAACTACCACTACATTGAATTCCCAAGACAGTGGGAGGCCTTAGGGAAACTTCAACAGAAGTAGGCCCTGCACGAAGAGCTTTCCAGGCTATAGAGAATGCCCGATCATGTACCTCGACCAGGTGAGTGAGTTTAGGCAATGGAACTTCCACAAATTCTTTGTTGGCTGCTCTAACTGGTTTATATATTCTCAAAATAGAATTTAACCAAATTGGATTTCTCTCGTGAACCAATTTATTAATCAAAAGGAACAGTTTAAATTTCTCATGCCAATAAATGGGTAACCAATAGGGGTCAGCCGACATGGGAGTGATGTGATCACGAATTGTTCTTCCAGTCAGAAGCCATGTCTTTCTATATGTTCTATGATTTTGATGTTTAGAATACTTTCCACTATTTGTCCTGGCACTGAAGTCAGGCTAACCGGTCTGTAGTTTACCGGATCACCTCTGGAGCCCTTTTTAAATATGGAGGTTACATTAGCTATCCTCCAGTCTTCAGGTACAATGGATGATTTTAATGACAGATTACAAATTTTTACTAATAGGTCTGAAATTTCATTTTTTAGTTCCTTCAGAACTCTGGGGTGTATAGCATCTGGTCCAGGTGATTTACTACTCTTCAGTTTGTCAATCAGGTCTACCACATCTTCTAGGTTCACCGTGATTTGGTTCAGTCCATCTGAATCATCACCCATGAAAACCTTCTCCAGTACAGGTACCTCCCCAACATCCTATTCAGTAAACACCGAAGAAAAGAAATCATTTAATCTTTCCGCGATGGCCTTATCTTCTCTAAGTGCCCCTTTAACTGAACTGCTATAGAAACTGAGAAATACTGAAGAGCAGAGCTTCCTGCAGGGGTATATGTACTAGGGCTTGAAATCTGACTCAGTCTCCAACTGCTATCAGGAGCACACTATACTCATTGGTCCTGAGTCCATCTGCTACACGCTAGGAAAAGCAATTTTCTCCCCAGCCTGCTTCTTCCCTGTCTTCCTAGCCTTAAAGGCCTTATTAAGAAGCAAAATAAATTCTGATGAAAAGGAAGAGGCAGAAGAGGTGTCTGAAGCCCTCTCGGGGCTATCCTCCGTCGCCGGAGAGGCTGGACTGGCCGGTTTGCACCCCCCCCCCCGGGGCCCTTTGTTGAGGGAAGGTGGTAAAATCCCTTCCCCCACTGCGGCCCGCGTGGCCGCCCGAAAAGAACCCAAAATGGCTTCCGTTCCCGCGCTCAGCGGGAACAGATCAGCTGAAGAGGTTTGCGGCGCAGCCACCTCCCTAGGAGCCATGCGCGCACTAAGCCGACCATCCCGGAGCAAAACAGAGGGTCCCTCCCCATGCGGGGAGCAAAGCGAGCACAGGCAGTCCCGAGATAGGTGCGCGTGCGCCGAGCCGCACACACTGCATGCCAAGTTCTGGGGCATCGTAAGAAAGAACCAGAAAGAAAAAATCAAAAAGACGCAGCGAACAAAAACCGGTGGCGATGCGATCGGGCCCAGTAGTGAGGGAAAGGAGAGTCGGCGTGCAGAAACTAATTTTTTTTTTTTTTTTTTAAAGGAAACCTGCTGGGGTGACTGAGCCAGGTTCCCAGGTATCACCCCAGATCTGCTGACACTTGGTAATAGGGCCCTTGACCCCTACCAGAAGCTGCCTCCAACACGGGGGGGGGGGGGGGGCGTCCCCTCAGGACCGCACAACCCCCTGGGAGGCTGACGAAATCTTCACAGGTCTTTTTCTTTTTCTTTCCTATCACCTAAACATAATTTAAACAAACAACAACCTCTAACTTTTGGTCTGACACTTTGCTCTTTATTTTTTTTTTTTTGCACACTAGGTAATCAGAACAGACTGTTAGGTTTTGCACCTCCACCATCTGCTGCAGACAGAAAAATACGGACGGACTGTAGGTGACAACTTAGGATAAAGGGCAGAGTTTGTTTGTTTAAAACTTCTCTGTCTCCATCTGCTGGAAGGAGGCAAAACCCAGGAGTCTGGACTGATCCAGGTACGTACAGGGAATGGATTATTCTATCAAAATGTCAAATCAGCAGATTTCTCATGGTGTCAGTGCTATAGAATAGTCAGGGCTTATCAGCATAAAAATGAGTGGATTTTGCAGATTGTTCAGGGTTGGAATTTGTATTTATTTTGTTCTAGCAGTTTCTTCCTACTCCTCTGAGCTTCCAACTCAATCAGAACCATCCTCCATTGCACTATAGTACCAGGACCCTTCATTTTGCAACTTCCTGGGCTCTTCCCCACAGCCATCCAAGCCCAGCCACTACAGTGGCAGTCCTTGGTTATGGGTCACTGTTCGTTCTGAAACCCAGTACATGCTGAGCCTGCTGCTGTTATATGATGGCTGGGACTCCCATCCCCAAGGGCAATGGACACTGCCTCCAAGCTATCTCTAGTTCCAGGCAGTCCAAGGAGCAGAATCCGAGATTGGGGAACCCAGGTCTTCTACCTGGCAGCAGACAGCACAGCAACTAAGCCAGCAGGCTGGCTCCAGGCTTGGAAATCTTTAAGCTCCAGATGGAAAAAGCAAAGAAGGTATTTTTGGGGCAACTGGTGGCACATGATTACCTTATTCTTGCTAATGATGTTTGCTTCATTTGTCAGCAGTAACCGCACCATGTCCAACTTCCCAGCATGTGCTGCATAATGAAGGGCTGTGTTGCCATACTAGAATATAAAAATAAAATGTCATGTATATCTCTCTCTTCTTTTCATAAAGCGGATCTGCAGAGAGAGGGCTTCTGCATTCCCTAGTATGAATTTATCAAAATTGGCCCTCAGCTGTAAGCAATATCAACCCATCCTTCACCCAACCATAACCAGTGCTCTCTCATCCCCCTCCCTCCCCCCCCAAGCCATGCCCTGTGCCAGCCAGTTTTGGGTGAGCCAACCTTCTTGCCATAATACGGCCCTATTCTAGCCAGATTTACAGACAAAACTCAGTCCTACACCATCCAAAACTCATCCACCCAAACTTTATTTTATTTATAAACATTTGATATTCTGCCTTTTTTCAAAGCACGGAGGAGTAGTCTAGTGGTTAGAGC
This sequence comes from Rhinatrema bivittatum, assembly GCF_901001135.1. Lineage (NCBI taxonomy): Eukaryota > Metazoa > Chordata > Amphibia > Gymnophiona > Rhinatrematidae > Rhinatrema > Rhinatrema bivittatum. The sequence goes on along the minus strand of NC_042623.1, from coordinate 34,105,245 downwards.
AGTGGGCCTACTAGCCAGAGAAACCAGAATTAAAATCTTGCTGCCACTCTTTGTGACCTTTGGCAAGTTACTTCATTCTTTATTGCCTCAGATACAAAATTAGATTGTAAGCCCTCTGGGGACAGGGAAATACCTGCAGTACCTGAACATAATCAGTTTTAAAGTGCCTGAAAAGCAGAATAAAAATAAATAAAATAAATAATAAATAAAGCAGACTATGGTTAAATTGAAATCAAAACTTACAGGTCCATTACAGTATAACAATAGTAGCAAGTCAAAGGAAAATTGGTTCTTACCTGCTAATTTTCGTTCCTGTAGTACCAAGGATCAGCCCAGACTGCTGTGTTATGCTTCTCTTCCAGCAGATGGAGACAGAGAAAAACTCGAAGGGCACCCCTGTATGTAGGATGAGCCTCCTGCAGCCCCTTCAGTACAGACAGTATCAAAGCAGAATTAACGTGGAAACAGGAATCCAAAGTTTAAATGGTCAAACTAAAATTATGAGACTCAACTTTGTACAAAATAAGCGCATTTGTGAAATCTTCATCCTGCTATATAGTATGACAGAAAAAAAAAATCAACGAACTCTCGAGTGGAATCAAAAAATCAGGCGGGCGTCTGGGCTGATCCATGGTACTACAGGAACGAAAATTAGTAGGTAGTAGGTAAGAACCAATTTTCCTTTCCCTGTACATACCTGGATCAGCCCAGACTGCTAGGATGTACTCAAGCTGCCTTACATGGGGTGGGACCTAGAAAGCCCCGCTCGAAGCACACCGCTGCCAAAACTCTGAGTCGGGAGCCTAAACATCTAAACGGTAATGCCGAGCAAAGGTATGCAAAGATTTCTAGGTCACCGCCCTACAGATCTCTTGAAGGGAAATCAACTGACTTTCTGCCCAAGACGCTGCCTGTGAAAGGAGTGAATGAGCCTTAAGACCCTCTGGAACTGCTCGCCCGTGACATATATATGCAGAAGCAATAGCATCCTTTAATCATCAGGCAACAGTAGCCTTGGAAGCTTTATGCCCTTTCCTGGAACCACTCAACAAGACAAAAAGGTGATCCAACAGGCGAAAATCATTAGTGACCTCCAAGTAATGCATCAGCGCCCGCTTGACATCCAAACGCTTCAATTCACGAGCATGTGGATAATTCTGATCCAAATACGGGAACACAGGCAACTCAACCGACTGGGTCATGTGAAAAGCTGATAGAACCGTGCCTAAGGTTGTAAGAGAAACGCCACAATCGGAAAACCTAAGAAAAGCTAGACAAGCTAGAGCCTGAATTTCTGAAACCCTCCGAGCTGAGCAAATAGCCACCAAAAACACTGTTTCGAGCTTAAATTCAAACTCCAGGATGGACAAACCGCTCGACGTGGTGGATTCAAAAGCTTAGCACCTCAATGGAAATGAACCATGTCTGGATGAGCCGCTATGGACGCACCGTCCACCTTCCCACGTAAACAGCTTAACGCCGCCACTTGAACCTGTAGAGAACTGAAATCTAGCCCCTTCGCCAAACCCTCTTGCAAGAAGGCTAGAATGTGGACTATCAAGGCCTGCCTAGGGGAAACATTCGACCTGCTACACCAAGAGTCAAAAACCTTCCAGACTCGGACATAAGTAAGAGGTGGAAGTTTTGCGAGCCCACAAAAGAGTGGAAATTACCGAATCCGGATACCCCTTCCTTCTCAACTGCCGCCTCTCATAAGGCAAGCCGCTAGACAAAAGCGATCCACCTAGTCGAAAAATACTGGACCCTGCTGCAGGAGATTCGGAAGACGACCGAGACGGAGTGGACCGTCCACTGCAAGGTTGAGGAGATCTGTGAACCACAGCCTCCATGGCCATTCCGGAGCCACCAGCACCACTTCTCCCGGATGGGTTTCTAGCTTTCTCTAGACCTTGCCTACCAGAGGCCAAGGAGGGAATGCATACAGCAGAATGTCACAAGGCCATGGGAGGACAAGAGCGTCCACCCCTTCCAGTCCGTGCTCTCTTCTGCGACTGAAGGAGCGCAGCACCTTGGCATTCCCCCGAGTCGCCAGCAGGTCCAAACGGGGAATCCCCCACTGATGAGATATCAACGCGAATGTCTTGTCGGACAGCTTCCATTCTCCGGGATCCAATCTCTGACGGTTCAGAAAATCCACCTGTTCATGGTCTACTCTGGCAATGGGCGAAGCCGCTATCCTGAGCAGATGAATTTCTGTCCAGGTCATGAGCTCGGCCGCCTCCGCTGCTATGGGACAACTCTTTGTGCCTCCCTGCCGGTTGATGTATGCTACTGTTGTTGCGTTGTCGGAGACCACTCTCAGCGATCGACGATGAACCAGAGGCAAGAACTGCTATAAGACCAACCATATCGCCCTGGTTTCAAGACGATTGATGGACCATTGCGCTTCCTGCTGCATCCATTGGCCTTGCGCTGCTTGAGACTGGCAAACTGCCCCCCAGCTGGAAAGACTGGTATCAGTCATCACAACAGTCCATTGGGGGACCTCCAGATCCACCCCCCTGGACAAGTGTTTGGGGCTCAGCCACCATGCTAGGTTGGACATGGCCGGTTCTTGGAGGGGTAAGGGCACTTGAAAAGCCTCCGACCTGGGGTCCCAATGTGAGAGCAAAACCCTTTGCAATGGCCTGATATGAGCGAAAGCCCACGGGACCAATTCTAGAGTAGACACAATAGAACCAAGAACGTGCAAGTAGTCCCACGCCCTGGGAACTGGCAGGGACAAGAGACGCCGAACTTGCGACATGAGTTTGTCTATCTGTCCCTGCATTAGGAAGACCTTCCCAATCCGAGTATCGAATCTCGCCCCAAAAAAATCCAGGACTTGGGCAGGGGACGACTGTCTCTTGTCAGCCGGCTGTGGGGGGTCCGGGGGGGGGGGGGTGGCCAAAGGCCCGGCACCACCCTGACCGAGCCCTGCACATCTGGAACGGGAGGGGGCTGCGGAGCAGGCACCCGAGGGATCTTGGCTGGGGAGGGACCTGGCGAAGGGTCATCCTGTTCCTGCAAACTAGTTCAGTGTGCTGCGGCAGTCAAAAAAGCAAACAGAATGTTGGGAATTATTAGAAAAGGAATGATGAATAAAACGGAAAATGTCATAATGCCTCTGTATCGCTCCATGGTGAGACCGCACCTTGAATACCGTGTACAATTCTGGTCGCCGCATCTCAAAAAAGATATAATTGCAATGGAGAAGGTACAGAGAAGGGCTACCAAAATGATAAGGGGAATGGAACAACTCCCCTATGAGGAAAGACTAAAGAGGTTAGGACTTTTCAGCTTGGAGAAGAGACGACTGAGGGGGGATATGATAGAGGTGTTTAAAATCATGAGAGGTCTAGAACGGGTAGATGTGAATCGGTTATTTACTCTTTCGGATAGTAGAAAGACTAGGGGACACTCCATGAAGTTAGCATGGGGCACATTTAAAACTAATCGGAGAAAGTTCTTTTTTACTCAACGCACAATTAAACTCTGGAATTTGTTGCCAGAGAATGTGGTTCATGCAGTTAGTATAGCTGTGTTTAAAAAAGGATTGGATAAGTTCTTGGAGGAGAAGTCCATTACCTGCTATTAAGTTCACTTAGAGAATAGCCACTGCCATTAGCAATGGTTACATGGAATAGACTTAGTTTTTGGGTACTTGCCAGGTTCTTATGACCTGGATTGGCCACTGTTGGAAACAGGATGCTGGGCTTGATGGACCCTTGGTCTGACCCAGTATGGCATTTTCTTATGTTCTTATATATGATTTGTGCATTAACAGCACAAATTCTGTGGAAAATCAAGGTCTGGATTTCCCAGGCACGGAGGGGGGAGGGGGAGAGGGAGAAGGATCAAAATCCCCCTCCAGGGCTCTAACTGGGCTTAAATCCAGCAGTGAAACAGTTAAATCTGGCTCTCCTGAGTCCTGCAGACCGGAGTCTGAAGAAAAACCCGTCCCCAAAATGTTCGCCGTTCCCACGGTTTTCTGACAAGAGGACGGCCTAGTCACTCGTTTTGGGGGACGAGCCCAGGCCGTCGATTTTGTTGCAGCCGTGGAGGGGCCCTTCCCTCCGGGCAAACAGAGAAAGCAGAGCCTGTCGTGGGAGAGCCAAATCGCAGGCTCCCCGCAGGCTAGACAGCCTCTGGATCCCGGCATGAAGGCAGGTTTGAAAAGCGACGGAGGGAGTATCAGCTGAGCTGTGCTGCCCCAGCAGCAGAGGCAGAACAAACCCTGCTGTGCTGCTATCCGTGCACAAAAGGTGCTGAATTTGCTTGTCTCTTGCCTTTTTTTTTTTTTGAAAACTTAAATGAAGGCAGGGGAATTGAGCTTCCCTGTTAAATCCTGTAAGGCAGCACCATGCAAGGAGGGGGAGTAACTGGACCACTAGTATCGCCTCAGCAGACAAGCTGGTCACTGGGAAAAGGGGTCCTAGGCTGTATAACAAGGAGCAAAACCCCCCTAGGATCCCCTAAAAGCAGAGAGACAGAGCTGTCTCCGAAAGCAGGAGTTTTGAATCTTTTACTTTTTTTTTTTTTGTAATACTTGCTTGATCTGTTAGACAACAACACAGGAGAAGGAACAATCTCACAGGTAGAAAGAAATTGAGAAAAGGAAGGGAGCCGCAGATTCAGCTGCCTGCACCTGCTGGAGACAGACAAATACTGAAGGGATGCAGGGCAGGCTTTGTCCTGACATAGGATACCCTTTCAATTTTTGTCTGTCCCCATCTGCTGGACAGGAGGTTCAACACACGGTCTGGACTGATCCGGGTACGTACAGGGAATGCATGAAACAGCATTTGCCATGAGCAGAACACCATTGCAGAGATTTTTAGGTTAAGAAGAGTAATTATTTTTATGATCCATGTGATGTGTTGATTTTATAAATGTGGTTGTATTTTGTATTGTGTTTATATAACTTTTTTGTTCCTTGCTTTGATGGTTGCTCCGTAAGGTGAGTAATCAAGTTTAGATAAATATAATGCGACAGTCAGAGAACAGATAGGGCACATGGCATATGATGGTGTGAGAGGGAGAAAATCCTCACCTGGTCTTGGGAATTCACATCTGTTCCTTGCTGAATAAAGGAACACACACGATCTACATGGCCAGTCTTCACAGCCTGCATGAAATCCATTTCTGATTTTGTGGTTCTTGGAAGAATAAGAATCAGGACAACTGAGAACCTGCAGCACATCAGAGCACACTAGCAGCATGAGAGAAAAAAGTGAGAGGTCACAAGGTGTGAAGGAAATTGTGCAATGATTGTACAAGAAGGAAACATTAGCTTTCCTTTGAGCTGATTGTGCAAAACAAAGACCGTAAACTTCCTGTGTGCTGACTATCTGCCTTTGAGACAGACAGTACCTTCCCTGAGCTTTGCCTGCAGATTAGACAGGAAAATTGGTTCTTACCTGCTAAATTTTCGCTCCTGTAATACTATGCATCAGTCCAGACTCCTGGGTTTTGCCGCCCCTCCAGCAGATGGAGACAGAGAAGTTTTAACGGACTCCGTCTTATACCCCTGAGGTGCCACCTAGAGTCTGTCAGTATTACACTGTACCTAAGCAGAATGAGAATAAAACCATAACTTTCATATAATCAACCTCCCCCCAAAGAGCAGAGGGAAAGAAAAACATAACACTGAATAACCCAAATCATGCCCAATAATTCTTACCCTGAAAAAGGGGGGGGCATTAGATAACATGCAGAAAAGGTTGCTAACTACCGGCTGAGTGGACTCTCCATATATCCCATGGGCGGGACTCTGGACTGATCCATGGTACTACAGGAATGAAAATTAGCAGGTAAGAACCAATTTTCCTTTCCCTGTACGTACCCAGATCAGTCCAGACTCCTAGGATATACCAAAGCTTCCCCAACCAGAGTGGGACTGAGAGAGTCCTGCTCAGAGAACAGTAGCTCTGAAGGAACCGGGCTCCAGAGCCCGGACATCAAGCCGATAATGCCTCACAAAAGTATGAGTAGACTTCCAGGTAGCCGCCCTACAAATCTCTTGTGGCGCCACCTGCTGGCATTCCGCCCACGAGGTCGAGTGCGATCAAGTAGAATGAGCTTTGAAACCAACCGGAATTGAATGGCCCTGCACAAGGTATGCTGAAACAATAGCCTCTTTTAACCAATGGGCGATAGTGGCCTTTGAAGCTTCATGACCCCTCCTGGGTCCAACTCCATAGGATGAACAGATGGTCCAAGAGACTCAAACTGTTCGTAACCTCCAGGTAAAGCAACAATATCCTCTTTACGTCTAACTTCCGTAAATCTCTGGCCTCTGGCATAGAAGAATCCAGGTCCGCAAAGGAAGAAAGCTCCACCGACTGATTCAGATGAAAAGAAGAGACCACTTTCGGGAGAAAAGAGGGAACGATCCTGAAGGAAACTCCTGAGTCAGAAATTCGTAAGAAAGGCTCCCTGCAAGATAAGGCCTGAATCTCTGAAATACGCCTAGATGAAATAGCTACCAAAAATACGACCTTCAACGTCAGGTCCTTCAGAGTCGCCCATTTCAATGGATCAAAGGGAGCATCACAGAGAGCACGGAGAACCAAATTCAGCTTCCACGAAGGACAGGGGTTCCGGATTGGGGGGGCACAAATGTTTAACCCCTCTCAGAAACTGAGCCACGTCCAGATGAGAGGCTAGTGCAACCCCCTGTACCTTACCCCGAAAACAGCCAAGCACCACCACCTGGACCCTTAAGGAATTAAATGCCAACCCCCTTGGACAATCCCACCTTTAAGAACTCCAGAACATTCAGAACTGAAGCCCTGGATGGTTGTATGTCATGGTGCAGGCACCAGGATTCAAACACTCCCCAAACTCGAACATACACTCTGGAGGTAGAAGTCTTACGGGAATGCAAAAGCGTGGAAATAACCGCATGCAAGTAACCTTTATTCCGCAACCTCTGCCTTTCAAAAGCCATGCCGCTAGACAGAAGCGAGCTACCTCTCCGAAACAAACGGGACCTTGATGCAGGAGATGCAGAGGCAGTCGAAACCTCAGCAGCCCGTCGACCGCGAGATTCAGGAGATCTGCAAACCATGGTTGCCGCAGCCACGAGAATCACCTTGCCCGGATGAACTTCTATTCAGCGCAATACCTTGCCTACCAACGACCACGGCGGAAACACATACAACAGGACGTCCCTTGGCCAGAGAAAGACCAGAGTATCCACTCCCTCTGCTCCTGGTTCCCGTCTCAGACTGAAGAAGCAAGGAGCCTTGGCATTTCGATATGTTGACATGAGGTCCATGGACGGTAAGGTCCAACGCTTGAACAGAAGATGAAAGGTTTCATTGGAGAGTTCCCACTCCCCCTGAATCCAACTGGTGATGGCTGAGGAAATCGGCTTGCATTTTGTCCACCCCGGCGATGTGGGAGGCCGCAATCTTGTAGAGGTGTTGCTCCGCCCAGGTGTTCAACAGCTGAGCTTCCGCTGCCACTGGGCAGCTCCTGGTTCCTCCCTGACAATTGATGTAAGCCACCGCCATTGCATTGTCGGACAGTATCCTCACCGACCAACCCTCTACTAAAGGCAGGAGGGCCTGTAGCACCCTGGTCTCCAACTGATTGATCGACCAGGAGGATTCCATCTGTGTCCATTGATCCTGTACTGCCGATTCCAAGCACACTGCTCCCCATCTGGAGAGGCTGGCACTGGTAGTCACCACCATCCAGGAGGGAATCTCCAAATCCACCCCCTGACGCAGGTTGTCTGGACAAAGCCACCAGAGAAGACTGAAGCATGCCGAGTCCGTCAGGGGCAAGCAAAGCTGAAACTGCTGGGAAAGTGGATTCCAGCGGGAGAGCAATGCTGACTGAAGAGGACGCATATGTGCAAACGCCCATGGCACCAGTTCGAGTGTGAAAGCCATCGACCCCAGAACCTGTAAATAATCCCAGGCCCTGGGCCGAGGCATGGACCTGAAGGACTCCACCTGAGTGAGAAGCTTGGATAGTCTCTCTACGGTAAGAAAAACCTTTCCCAAGATTGTGTCGAACCAGGCATCCGGAAACTCCAAGGACTGGGAGGGAACCAGATGACTCTTGTCGGGATTGACCACCCAACCTAACTAGGTCAACCTCTGCAGCACCCTCTGGATTGCCGCCCTGCAAAGACCTTCCGACTTCGCTCGAATCAGCCAATTGTCCAGGTAGGATGTACCGGTATGCCCTCCTATCGCAGGGCCACTGCCACCACAACCATCACCTTGGTGAATACTCTGGGTGCCATCACCAGACCGAATGATAGGGCACAAAACTGAAAATGTTGCCCGAGAATCGCAAACCATAGATATTTCTAATGAGCCGGACGGATGGGTATGTGCAAATAAGCTTCCGTCAGGTCCAGCGACACCAGAAATTCTCCTTTGTGTACTGATGCTATCACTGAACGCAGAGTTTGCATCTGAAAATGAGGCACCTTTAGCATCTGATTGACCCTTTTCAAGTCAAGGATGGGGTGAAAAGTGCCCTCCTTTTTCAGCACTATGAAATAAATGGAGTAACGCCCTCACCTGAGTTCTCCTGTGGGAACCGGAACGATGGCGCCCAGAGCTTGTAAACACTGCAGGGTCTCTTGCATGCCCGCTGCTTTTGACGGTAAGAGCACGGAGAAACCATGTAGCGTTCGTGGCCTGGGTGAGCAAAATCTAAGGCGTAATGTTTAGGACCTGCTGATCAGACATCACGGTGGCCCACTCCTCTAGGAAAAGGGATAACCTTCCCCCCCTATTCTTGGAACCGAGGAGTGAACCGGCCTCGCTTCATTGTTTGGACTTGGGTCCCCCATGAGCCTGGGGGCTCCTTCTCTGGAAGGCAGCCGGCCCCGAAAGGACTGGTTCCACGAGATTTGGCATCCAGGCCCCTGGCGAAAAGACGATCCGGTGGACCATGAGGAACGAAAACATCGATTTCCCTGAAATCTCGCCCACTGAGGAAAGGAGCCTCTCGTCCTGGGTCTGTCCTCCAGCAGCTCATGGACCTTGTTCTCCCCCAGCAACTTTATCATATCCTCCAATTGTTGTCCGAAAAGCAGTCTCCCCTTTAAAAGGGCAGAGAACCCAGTTGAGCTTTAGAGGAAACATCCGCCGACCATTTCCGAAGCCACAGGTGTCGGCGGGCTGAGACAGCAGAGACCATCATCCTCCCAAATGTCCTCAAAAGATCATAAAGTGCATCCGCACTGTAAGCCACCGCGGCCTCCTGTGCCTGAGTGTCTGTAAAGGTTAAAGCGGGGATTGGATCCGGAGGCTGACGCGACAAAACAGGCCTCCCAGTCCCCCGACGCGATCGCACCTCACTGCCCCGCAATTTTCCCGGCGTTGTGACCCCTTAGGACCCGTCTCCTCCTGACAGTCCGTGCAAATCCCGGCATAGGCCGCACCACACGGCATGACCGGCGGGCTAAATTTGGAACGACAGTGGGGAAAGCAGCAAGAAGAAAAAATAAAAACGCGATCGGGAGCTGTCCGCGGTCTGAAGCAAGTCGGCTGCCTAACACCGCGCAAAGAGAAAGCTAGGCCGGCAGAACGGGGAAAAGAAAGAAACAGTACCTTATTCCTGTTTTATTTTTGTTTGTTTTTTTAAACCTATGAAAAAAACCTATGAAAGGACCTCTTGAGGGTGAGTGATCCAGGCTCCCCGATATCACCCTCAGCCGTGGGCAGTCACAGGGTTGTCAACCCTCTGCTCTGGAGCCTCTATTACCAGGGGGGGTGGTCCCACCAGGGCCTGGCAACCCCCTGGGAGGCTGAAAATGGATCCTAAGCTAAAGAATGTAACTTTCTCCTTATTATTAATTTTTTTTTAAGTGGGTACTTCCAGACCAAAATCTCACATCCAAACCTAAAACCTAACACTAACTACCAGACTAAAGGTTTGCACCTGCACCATCTGCTGGAGACAGAGAAGTACTGACAGACTCTAGGTAGCACCTCAGGGGTATACGACAGAGTCCGTTAAAACTTCTCTGTCTCCATCTGCTGGAGGGGAGTCAAAACCCAGGAGTCTGGACTGATCCAGGTACATACAGGGAACAGTGGTTCTCAACCTTTTTTCTATCAGTACACACCTGAGAGATGATGCTCAAATGCGTGACACACCGATCACATGACTATCATGGGAGAAAATATAAACATATACTCTGCATCCACAGGAATCCCCTGCTTCAATTTCCCTGTTCAACTCACCATATAAAAAAGATATTTTGATTCTGGTGTGATGCTGTTATTGCGATAAACTCCCTCTACTACCAGGTGCACTGTAAAATACAAAAACCCCACTCTGTAACAGCTGTCAATCCTGCCATACTTCAGCAGCACTACCTCCAAGAAATGAAACAGCAATAGCCCTACCCATGAAAAGGCAGTTCACCACCAGTGCAATATAATATTTAGAAAATACAACAAATAAGGCTGATACAAACCTCTAGTAAAGTACCTCATCTCAGTCACATACACACAGAGCACAGGCAGACCTGCCTTCACCAAATGTAGAATAAATGACAACAAATTACAAATGTGGAAACATAACTGGAATGGAAACCTCAAGACCACCTTCTGTATGCAGTGAAAAACTGGAAACTAGAAATAAAAAATATATTTCCTCCTACACTAAGCAAAGTTCAAAGAGAGAAGAAATAATACTCTGAAAACTGACATCATATGGCTCTTATACCCAGTCACTCTCCTCCATGCACCCAATACCCCTCACTTCTCCCAACTACTCATATCCCTGTCCAACATTCCTGACATCCCCCACCCCCGCATCCTCTTCCCCATGTTCCCTCCCCCTGCCCTCCCCTAGCCAGCATACATCTGACCACCTCTTTCCCAACCTTCCCCCAACATAGCAGCCCCCACACCTTTCTCTCTCCCTCCACTTCCATCCCTGCCCAGGAGCCCCATCTCCACCTCTCCCTACCCAACAACCTCAACCTCCTCTCCCTCACCCCTTCCCACACCTTCCTGCCCAGCACATTTCCCCCTTCTCCTGGCTCCTGGTCAGCAGAAAAAGCCTTCAGTCCAATCCAGAGTCTCCCTCACTCTTTACCAGCAACAGATGAGGGCAAGAAGCATTGAGGAGAGGAAGAAGATGCAGCGGAAGTCAGCAGTAGATTTATGTAGCACACACCTCTCTCCCTTATGCTCCTGCTTTCACATCCAGGCCCCATGGGTTGAAGAGAGCATCAGCAACCTAGCTACCAGGGGAAAATAAAGTTGGTGTCCTGCCGGGCCCATATGAACAGGAAGTTGGTGGTAACTCACTCTGATCTTGGGGAAGGAGGTGGGAACAACCTCCCACTGGGCCAGGAAGAAGAAGAAAAGGAAGCAAGAGCAGCTTCTGGTCATACTCAATAAAGGAGATGTCAGGCAACCACTGCCCATACTGATGAGGAAAGGGCACCTTCTGGGATCTTGTGACACACCTGTTGAGAACCATTAGCATAGACAGTGCTGTGTCTCTCACCTGTGACAAACACAGCAGTTTGCTTAGGCTGTGCCCATACTAGAGGGCCAGAAGAACCCAATGTACTTCAGAAACACATGCCTGTCTGTGACATTGACAATATTCCTTACAGATTGAAATTTCATTAAAAATGTTAAAGTATTTTTATCTGCCTATCAACATTTCTAAGTTGTTTACATCAACAATATCCATAATTTAAATAGAAAGTGTTAAATAACAATAAAACCTGTGAAAGTATGGATAAAATAATACATTAAGTGGTACAGACAACGCTCATTGTCCTGCCAGTGCTAGACAGAAAAAGCAGTTTCACTATTTCCTGTTTGTGGCAGAGAGCAAAAAACAGGCACTCATTTCTTACTGTACTGTGCAAAATATAGATGAGACATTTTCCAAAATTTATTTATTTATTTAGAGTTTTTATATACCGACCTTCTCGATATACATAATCGAATCAGGTCGGTTTACATAGAACAAAACTTTCGCAAGTAAGGCGATACATTAAACAATAAAACAGAGTATTGAACTAAAGAGTACAGCATAACATTAAACAATAAACGGCGAATAGAACAATAAAATTGCAGAAAAAATATTGAAACCTTCCCATAAAAGAACGAGCCGAAAAAGAAAAAAAACTTTTTATAATCCAAGAGAAAGCAGGAAAAAAGCCCGGCAGCTACAGCAGCAAAAGATGTCATGTCCTGAAATCAGGGAAGAAACGTATTCTACCAAAGACCACACTGACCGGTATCAGAAACCAAAAATTGACTTTATTTCTCTTGTGTTCTTAGTAATTTTAGTTTTAACCACTTTAGGTATTTGGTTACCCGTTTAGAGACTGCCGTGCCGACAGAGTTTGCGGAAGAAGAACCTAAATCCTTCCGCCAAGCGCTTCCCGGACACCATCAAGACGCCGGCAAAGCAGTCACTCTTACCCACTTCCCTCGGACACACACAGCAGGCTCCAGCCGCAAGACGTCGCCATCAACCCGCAGCCGGGTCACTTGCTGACGTCACGAGGAGGCAGCGCCTGCCCTGCCCCGCCCCGCCCTACTCTTGCCTTCCGCCCTGCTACCGGCCGCGGCGCATGCGCGCAAGCCATTTCCTCTCCTACCCGCGGTAGAGGTCTCGTCGGACAGGTGAGCTCGGTAGGCTGTCTGTGAGCGGGGCATCAACGTATCAGAATTCCTAAAAATAAAAACCAAAGTCCTTAATGAAATGCGTGTGTGGTGTTTTATGGTCTAAGAAACATGATTAGATGCTAACAGTTTAAATGCAGACACCTGGGTGCCTATTTGCTACTGGCGGAATTCTCTCTCTGGCTGAAAGGATATAGGTTAACAAAAACATTATTCGTTTTTAAGTTAGTCCAATGAAAATGTAACATCATTTTTTATGTTGTTAATCTTTATTTCCCTTTCTAAACTAGAAGCACAGAGTGAAAGGGAGGCTCCATAGAGCTAGAGTTTGAGAGGATGTAATCGAAAGGAAGTACACATGGAAGGTAGAAGTAGGAAAGGTGCACTATGACGAGAGATGGGACCAGCATGGGGGTGGAGAAGAGAAGCACCATGGGGGAAAGATGGGGTGAGAAAGATGTACCATGAGAGAAAGATGGAATAGTAGGGAGAGAACTACGTGAAAAGAGGAATGGGGAGGAGGGACGGCAATCGTGTCTGATTGAGAGATAGTGAACTGTTTCTCAAGTGTTGCATGAAGGGCTAGTTTTTAGGATTTTCACAGAGAATATTTATTTTTTTATTTAACAGTGTTTTATGTACCGGCGTTTGGAGGCACCATCACAACAGTTTACAAATCGCACTGTAAAAGTATAAAATATTATAATTCAAAATGTTAATAAAAGTTTAAATAAAATAATGTCAAAGGATAAAACTTATAATTACATAAAGCTGTTAAAAGAGCATAAAAGAAATTGAATAAGAATAAAATCATAAATACTAAGAAAATACCAACTATTTGCTCTTGGGATCACCTTCCATTTGAGAGAGTTCTGCATACATTTGACTCAAGATCCAGTTATATTTCATAATTTGGCTATCTTGAAAATCAGACTACAGAGTGGCACCCAAGGACTGGAGTTTGCCATTATTGCTTGGCTTCTAAAAATTACTTGCTGGTTCCTTTGTATTATAATATTTTCCAGTCCTGCTAATGATATCCAGTGATGTGCTACCAATTTTTTTATGAAGGGACTCTAGCCAATGTAAACACCCCCCCCCCCCCCCCCCAAGTATACATGTCTTGCACATGTGGGCCATAAAAATATTTCTAAGTTCTTTGGAACTAGCTCTTCTGCTTCCCTTTACTCACAAGGTGTGGATCCTTTCAAGTGGGGGAAGAAAGGGGTTCTTTCAGATCCCAGGGTGGGATGGTTGACTTACTTCCTTCATTTCTGGCTGGGTGAGGTTGCTTTGGTTCTCTGAAAATAAGAATGCTTAAAACCAGATAATTTTTTAATTAAAAGTGCTATAAAAATAATATAAACCTTATATATTAAATAAGGTACCTTATGGAGAGGCATCATGCCATGCAAGACACTAGCATAAACTCCCTCTCAAATGATGTTATTTATTTATTTATTTATTGGTTTTTATATACTGGAAGTTCCTGTATACAATACATATCACTCCGGTTCACATTTAACAGAGATAACTATCGCCGGGGAGGTGGTTTACATGGAACATATCGAATATAATGAACAGATGAACTATACAGCATTATATAGAATTTCAGTTGTATATTTCCATCCCTAAACTAGGTTACATAATTGTCAAAATGTCTGTGATTGGCTTTCTGTTATAAACTATCTGAATGGCCATATGGTAATTTAATTCTCATCTCACATGAAAATATTTTCTTGGGATTTGCAAGCATTAGCAACCTTGTATTTGTTCTAAAAATATTTGCTATAATCTTAGATGGAATGTTAACTGGCCTCGTCCTTGTTCTAGATATGCTTCTATAATCTAGATGGAATGTCAACTGACTCTACCCCTGTTCTTAGATGGAATGTCAAATAGCTTCATATCAGTTCAAAAAGTTCTTCAGCCTTGTAGCTTAACATCTTTATCTAGCTTGTAGTGTCTGTCTATACAAACAACTACACCATTGCAACACAAATCTCATGTTACAATGTTATACTTCTAAGCAATTATAAAAGCTTCTTATAAAAAATTAAAACTCAGGAGAACAGGAATAACGACTTCTTGTGTGACATGTCAAAAAGTGTTTCACTGAGACTAAGGGCCTATGGGCGTCCGGAACACAGGGTTCCCTCATTCCCTGAGTCCCGGAAAGGCTTGGATGTTCAGCAAGACTCCTAGTAAGCAAAAGTCCAAATTTGTCCCTGGACAACCACTCTGCACCTTGGAAGGAGAGCACAGCAGTGGAGCCCCAACCCACTTTGCAGGATCTCAGATGGATTGCAAGGCCCCAGGTAGGCCAAAAATGCAGCTCAGGAAAATCTCCAACCTTCCTTTCAGACTGCCAACTAAGACTGTCCCCCAGAGCCCTTGATGGAGCTCTGCTGTAAAACCTCCTGCCGGGGATATCCATTACAGCACCCTCAATGGGAGGGGCTGCTAAATGAATGGATCCTCCCCCTAATTATCCCTCTCTAACTGCACTAGCATGTATGGTCCCAGAGCTTACTGGTAACCTGGAAAGGTGCCTGGGTTACATCAGTTTTACTCAGTGATTTCATATAACAGCTTGCTAAGCGGCTTCCATGAGGCATCTCCAGCACATCACTGTGAATACATTGCTGCCTAAGGCTCATCTCCTCCTTCCTCCTCTAAACAGGAGGAGGCTGCAAAATTAAGATGTTCACTAGGCAGACACCCCCAGGGGTAAAAACATTTTTAGAAAACTTAGGCACCATCCAAAATTCTTAGGAGCTGGGAGAAAATTCTGTATAGCGGTTTTTTTTCTTATTTTGTGTGTGCTTTATTTTTTAAAACATTTTTTGCTCTCCCCTTCTCCAGCCTTTCTTCCCCAATTATTCCCTTCTACATTACAGCAAATGCTCTTAAGTTATTTCATTTTCCAGCACAGGTGGTGACGGCTGCTGCTCCACCCAGCCCTGGCCCCTTTTTTTTTCTGGTATCAGGTGCTGAATTTTACATGCCTAGTGCCTAGGTTTCTTCCTGCCCTACACACCTCCTAACTGTAGCACTAAATACAAGCATTAAAAGGTATAAAATATATTGTTATTCATCATCTTAATGCATATTAATGCTGTTTGATTTCTTACCTCCTGATCTGATGTATTGAACCTGATTATTATTTAAACTCATTGTAACTTGCTTTGAACTCTCATGGTGGAAGTGTGTCATAAATAAATGATGATGATCTGTGTTTTGTAGGTGCCCCACGATGTTCAGAAACACTCAGACTCTGTGCCAAAGGTGGCTTTCTTCATATCCTTATTACTGTAATGACCTGGGGGTATTACAAGGCACCTGGAGATTCCCAAGAGGAGACTGCAGCTGGCTTCTGAAACCTAGAGCCAGCATCACAGTTGGAGGATCTGGTGGCTGCCTGATCTTGCGGGGAAATCAGAGAGGACTTAAAACTGATACGTATCGGGATGTGAGGGTGCCTGAAGGGACACTATGTGCAAACACTGGGTGGAGAACTGTCTCTGCTGGTATTGGTAGGCACTTCTCACTATCATCACCTTTGAACAACTGGAGTGCAAATCCCAGCTCTGGTGCCCCACTGAAGCTGCAGACACGTTTGCTGGTGACAGGCTTGCTCACAGGTTTGGTCCTGGCTGGAGGGCTCTATGTGCACTTGGAGAAGGAGAAGAAACAGAAACTGCAGCGAATGCAGCAGCTTAAGCAGCTGGCTGTGGGCCAGGGAGATTTTAACCTAGTTGATCATAGTGGGAAGCCCAGATCCAAGAAAGACTTTTTCGGCCAGTGGGTACTCCTATACTTTGGCTTTACGCACTGTCCTGACATCTGCCCAGACGAGCTTGAGAAGATCACCTCAGTAGTACACCTGTTAGACAAAGAAAGCTCATTGCCTCAGGTCCTGCCTGTCTTTGTAACAGTGGACCCTGAGAGGGATGATGTAGCAGCTGTGGCCAAGTATGTGCAGGATTTCCATCCGCGCTTGCTGGGACTGACTGGGAATCCTGAGCAGGTGCAAGCTGCAGGCAAGGCCTATCGGGTGTACTACAGTGTTGGGCCCAAGGATGAAGATAATGACTATATTGTAGACCACACTGTCATCATCTATCTTCTGAATCCTGATGGTCTTTTCACAGACTACTACAATCGCAGTAAAACAGAGCAGGAAATAGTAGCTAGTGTCAAGCAGCACATGAAGACCTACAGGTCACTCTTCATTTGAATATGTGTGTTTGGGAATGTGGTGAATTGGCTGAGATGGTCCCTTCTGCAGAAAGAGGAGGGCATTGCCCATGTGCAGTGCTATTGGGGGAGATTGCTATGTGGGGGATAAATAGCATGGAAGAGAGGAGATGAGAGACCTAGGATACCTTCAGCTTTTGCCTTCATAATTATAGTAATATCTATCTGATATACCAACAATATGGCTACAGTCACCACCTCCCTGGAGTCATTCTAAATTTGATCATGAGATAAATGACTTGCTTGACCTAGGGGCCTCGATATTGGGTCTCCTGACATTGCCGCTCTGTTATCTCTGCCCCTGGAGATTTTTATTGTTAGCGCTATTAATGCCATAATTAAGCATTCAAGTAAAAAAAAAAAAAAAAGTGTGGGAAATCCAGTCTTCTTAATGTATCAGACTCCAATTAATGATTAGGACTCATGTTTCTATCTATATTTACTTTTCTGAATTTAAAATCACTTGATTCAATTTAAATAGCTCACTATTGCATGTTCCTTAAAGCACAAGAGGATTTTTTTTTTTTGGTTCGTTTGTAATGTGCAAACATAAGAAATAACCGTATAAGGTACACACTATGGGTGATGTTGAACCACTTTCTCTACAACTATTGTAATCACACAAATATATACGAGAAAAGTACACAATTTTATTATCTCAGATTTTTAACAACTTTGGAAATGTGTCCTAAAATACACACACTCACACTTTTATACTCTAAAAACATCAGACCAATATGAGGAAATAGTGAGCTACAGCACCCAAAGGCCTATACAATCATATTTTTCTCTTTGACTCTATACCAAGTCATGTGTGTAAAACTCCCTGTGGTGTTAACCACTTACAACTCTATATCCAGCTTTCGTCTATATTTTCATATTACAACATGACTGAATAATAGTATAAATTCATTTCAATGTATCTTCATCTGGCAGACTTTCCCGTATAGGTTTCATTACTTCATTACTTCTAGATAACCCTCCTTATGATAAACATAGAAACATATAGAAACATAGAAATGACGGCAGAAGAAGACCAAATGGCCCATCCAGTCTGCCCAGCAAGCTTCCCTCATTTCTTCTCCCATACTTATCTGTTTCTCTTAGCTCTTGGTTCTAATTCCCTTCCACCCCCGCCATTAATGTAGAGAGCGGTGATGGAGCTGCATCCAAGTGAAATATCTAGCTTGATTAGTTAGAGGTAGTAGGGGTAGTAACCGCCGCAATAAGCAAGCTACACCCATGCTTATTTGTTTTTACCCAGATTATGTTATACAGCCCTTATTGGTTGTTTATCTTCTCCCCTGCCGTTGAAGCAGGGAGCTATGCTGGATATGCGTGAGGTATCAGTTTTTTTCTTCTCCCCTGCCGTTGAAGCAGAGAGCTATGCTGGATATGCATCGAAAGTGAAGTATCAGGCACATTTGGTTTGGGGTAGTAACCGCCGTAACAAGCCAGCTACTCCCCGCTTTGTGAGTGTGAATCCTTTTTTCTTCTCCCCTGCCGTTGAAGTTATGCTGGATATGCGTGAAGTATCAGTTTTTCTTTTCCCCTGCCATTGAAGCAGAGAGCTATGCTGGAAATTCGTGATGTATCAGTCTTTCTCCCATGCCGTTGAAGCAGAGAGCCATGCTGGATATGCGTCGAGAGTGAAGTATCAGGTACATTTGGTTTGGGGTAGTAACCGCCGTAACAAGCCAGCTACTCCCCGCTTTGTGAGTGCGAACCCTTTTTTCTTCTCCCCTGCCGTTTAAGCAGAGAGCTCTGCTGGATGTGTGAAGTAACAGTTTTTCTTTTCCCCTGCTGTTGAAGCAGAGAACTATGCTGGATATGCATTGAAAGTGAAGTATAAGAATGGAGTGATAAAGCTAGTTGAAAGGCATCGGGAATAGAGGAAGGTGGAGGTAGTAATTTGGATATTTGGTTTGGGGTAGTAACCGCCGTAACAAGCCAGCTACTCCCGTCTTTGTGAGTGCAAATCCTTTTTTCCACATTTCCTCTTGCTGTTGAAGCTTAGAGTGATGTTGGAGTCACAGTAACCATGTGTATGTTTATTGAATAAGGGTATTGTCTCCAGGCAGTAGCCATCATTCTGGCGAGTCACCCACTCTTCATTGGCGGCCTCTTGACTTTATGGATCCACAGTGTTTATCCCATGCCCCTTTGAAGTCCTTCACAGTTCTGGTCTTCACCACTTCCTCCGGAAGGGCATTCCAGGCATCCACCACCCTCTCCGTGAAGAAATACTTCCTGACATTGGTTCTGAATCTTCCTCCCTGGAGCTTCAAATCGTGACCCCTGGTTCTGCTGATTTTTTTCTTATGGTAAAGGTTTGTTGTTGCCTTTGGATCATTAAAACCTTTCAAGTATCTGAAAGTCTGTATCATATCACCTCTGCTCCTCCTTTCCTCCAGGGTGTACATATTTAGATTCTTCAATCTCTCCTCGTACGTCATGCGATGAAGATCCTCCACCTTCCTGGTCGCCCTTCTCTGTACCGCTTCCATCTTGTCTTTGTCTTTTTGTAGATACGGTCTCCAGAACTGAACACAGTACTCCAGGCCTCACCAAGGACCTGTACAAGGGAATAATCACTTCCCTTTTCTTACTCGATATTCCTCTCTCTATGCAGCCCAGCATTCTTCTGGCTTTTGCTATCGCCTTGTCGCATTGTTTCGCAGACTTCATATCATTAGACACTATCACCCCAAGGTCCCTCTCCTGCTCCGTGCACGTCAGCCTTTCCCCCCCCATCGAATACAGTTCATTCGGATTTCCGCTCCCCATATGCATGACTTTGCACTTCTTGGCATTGAATCTCAGCTGCCATATCTTCGACCACTCTTCCAGTTTCCTTAGATCCCGTCTCATTCTCTCCACTCCTTCCGGCGTGTCCACTCTGTTGCAGATCTTAGTGTCATCCGCAAAAAGACAAACCTTACCTTCTATCCCGTCCGCAACGTCGCTCACAAAGATATTGAACAGGACCGGTCCCAACACCGATCCTTGCGGTACACCACTTAAAACCGCTCTCTCTTCAGAGAAGGTTCCGTTTACCATCACACATTGTCTTCTGTCCGTCAACCAATTTGCAATCCAGGTCACCACCTTGTCACTCACTCCCAAGCTTCTCGTTTTATTCACCAGTCTCCTGTGCGGAACCGTATCAAACTGCATATTTATCGCTGTGATAAATATGCAGTTCATCATAAGAAGAAGGAGGGTTGTCTAGAAGTAATGAAACCTATACGGCTCTCTGGCCAAGCAAGAAGTAGTCGGGCAAACCCTGAGTCGCTTGAAATCACTGGGGGCTATTGTTCCAGAGGAGCGCAGGGCTGGCAGGTACTCCATCTATTTCGTAGTCCCGAAGAAGGAGGGGTCCTTCTGGCCAATATTGGATCCCAAGACAGTCAACCAAGCACTTCGGGTTCCCCGATTTCGCATGGAGACTCTACGGTCGGTCATTGCGGCCGTCCACTCAGGAGAATATTTGGCCTCTTTGGACCTGACCGAGGCGTATCTTCACATTGGGATACGCGAGCGCCATCAGCGGTTTCTCCGGTTCATGGTCCTGGGGGAGCATTATCAGTTCCAAGCTCTTCCATTCGGCTTAGCGACAGCGCCTCGGGTCTTCACCAAGGTAATGGTAGTCGTAGCAGCGGCCCTCCGGCGGGAGGGGATCTTGGTTCACCCATACCTGGACGATTGGCTCATCCGGGCCAAATCGGAGAGCCTCTGTCGGGAAGCAGTGAGCAAGGTTCTACTACAGCTCCAGTCCCTTGGTTGGGTGGTCAACTTTGCCAAGAGCCAGTTGGTCAACTTCCTGGGAGCACACTTCGATACCTCGGTAGGCAAGGTCTTCCTCACTCAGTAGAGGAGGCTCAAGTTAGTGGCGCAGATCCATCGGCTCATGTCCTTACCCCTGCCCATAGTATGGGATTATTTGCAGATACTTGGTTCCATGGCGTCTACTCTGGAGGTGGTTCCCTGGGCGTGGGCGCATATGAGACCATTACAACACGTGTTGCTTTCTCGGTGATGGAACCAGCCAGGTCCAGTCTCGATTGGTGGTTGATTCCAGCCCACTTGTTACAGGGGATGGACCTGGAGGAGCCGCAGTGGGTAATAGTCACGACGGATGCCAGCCTCACTGGTTGGGGAGCAGTTTGCCAGTCACAATTTGCTCAGGGTCGTTGGACAAGTTATCAGGCAACGTGGTCAATCAATCAATTGGAAACCAGGGTGGTACGTGTTTTTCTCCCTCTGGTAGCCCAGTGTGCGGTGCGAGTCCTGTCAGACAACACGACAATGGTAGCCTACATCAACCGCCAAGGGGGAACCAGGAGCCTGTCGGTGGCCTGGGATGCCAAAAGGCTCATGACATGGGAAGAGTGACATCTAGTCCAGTTGGCGGCCTCGCACATAGCCGGGGTGGATAATGTGCAGGCAGACTTTCTCAGCCGCCAGCATCTAGATCCCAGCGAGTGGGAATTGTCTGACGCAGCTTTCCGGCTGATCACTTGTCATTGGGGGGTTCCACACCTCGACCTGATGGCAACTCAGACAAATGCAAAGGCGTCCCAGTTTTTCAGTCATCGGACAGACCACGGGTCGGAAGGAGTGGATGCTCTTGTTCTTCCGTGGCCTCGCGGCGTACTACTGTATGTGTTTCTGCCTTGGCCACTAGTGGGCAAGATCGTGCGTCGGATAGAGAACCACGTGGGGTCTGTCATTCTGGTAGCCCCAGAGTGGCCCTGAAGGCCGTGGTTTGCGGATCTGATCTCGTTGACGATCGACGGTCCGGTGTGTCTCAGCCACCTTCTGAATCTTCTTCGACGAGGTCCAGTATTTTTAGATCGAGCGGATCGCTTTTGTCTAGTGGCCTGGCTTATGAGAGGAGGCAATTGAGGAAGAGGGGATATTCGGATTCGGTTATTTCTACCCTCTTGCAAGCACAGAAATTGTCCACGTCGTTGGCCTATATTCGTGTTTTGGAGAGTTTTCGACTCTTGCTGCACACATCCTATCCTTCCTGCAGGCTTTGGTGGCACACATCCTATCCTTCCTGCAGGAGGGACTGAAGAAAGGTCTAGCTTGCAGTTCTCTCCGGGTGCAGGTCGTGGCACTGGGTTGCCTACGGGGCAAGATTGATGGCTTTTCGCTGGCAGCTCATCCAGATGTGTCCCGTTTTTTGAAGGGGGCCAAGAATTTGCGCCTGCCGGTACTATAAATTTGTCCTGCCTGCAGCTTGAATTTAGTTCTTAAGGGCTTATGTGGTCTTCCTTTTGAACCCCTCCGGCGGGCTACGTTGAAGGATTTGACACTCAAGACTGTTGTTTTTTTGGTAGCCATTACCTCCGCATGGCGAATTTCAGAGCTTCAAGCTTTGTCGTGTCGGGATCCGTATCTTTGTATTTCGGATGCCGGAGTTTCGCTGCGGACCGTTCCCTCCTTCTTGCCCAAGGTGGTATCAGCTTTTCATGTCAATCAGACGGTAGAGTTACCGGCCTTCCCGAATTTGGATCCGACTTCTGCGATGGATAAGGATCTGCATAAGTTGGTTGTGCGCCGGGTTCACCTTTGCTATCTAGAGGTGACCAGTGCTTTTTGATTATCGGATCATTTGTTTGTCTTATTGACTGGTCCTAGACGGGGACACAAGGCATCCAAAACTACGGTTGCTAGGTGGTTGAAGGAGGCCATTTCCTCCACTTATCTTTGCGCTGGGCGGGCCATACCAGAGGCTTGAACGCGCACTCTACCAGGTCTCAAGCGGCCTCTTGGGTGGAGAGCCAGTCGGTCTCGCCGCAGGAGATTTGTAGAGCAGCCACTTGGAAATCCTTGCATACTTTTGCGAAACATTATCGTGTGGACGTCCGGGATCCGGAGGTCGATTGTTTTGGCAGCAGTGTTCTTCATGCGGGACTCTCCAGATCCCACCCCAATTAGGGCAGCTCTGGTACATCCCAGCGGTCTGGACTGATCCTGGTACGTACAGGGAAAGTAAAATTGGTTCTTACCTGCTAATTTTTGTTCCTGTAGTACCAAGGATCAGTCCAGACGCCCGCCCTTGGGTTTTTTGGCGAGTCCATTTTTTTCTGTATGTTTTCTTCCTTCTTACCTCGGCAGAGTTCTTTACAGGCATGGGAAGGTATCTTCTTGATTGATATGTTATGCGGCAGTACGGTTTGTTTCTTTTACCGCACGTATTGTTGTAGTCACTGGTTGTTATGTTTGGGGATTTGTTCTCCTTTATTGGTTATTCTGCTTTGATATCGTATATCCTGAAGGATCGCAGGTGGCACACCTGGTTAAGAGGGGTGCCTTTTCAGTTTTTTTTCCTCTGACTCCCTCTGCTGGAAGGGAGACACAACCCAGCGGAATGGCCTGATCCTTGGTACTACAGGAATGAAAATTAGCAGGTAAGAACCAATTTTCCTTTGTAGGGGAGCTGTTCCAGAGAAGGGCTACCAAAATGATAAGGGGAATGGAACAACTCCCCTATGAGGAAAGACTAAAGAGGTTAGGACTTTTCAGCTTGGAGAAGAGACGAATGAGGGGGGATATGATAGAGGTGTTTAAAATCATGAGAGGTCTAGAACGGGTAGATGTGAATCGGTTATTTACTCTTTCGGATAGTAGAAAGACTAGGGGGCACTCCATGAAGTTAGCATGGGGCACATTTAAAACTAATCGGAGAAAGTTCTTTTTTACTCAACGCACAATTAAACTCTGGAATTTGTTGCCAGAGGATGTGGTTAGTGCAGTTAATATAGCTTTTTTTAAAAAAGGATTGGATAAGTTCTTGGAGGAGAAGTCCATTACCTGCTATTAAGTTCACTTAGAGAATAGCCACTGCCATTAGCAATGGTTACATGGAATAGACTTAGTTTTTTGGGTACTTGCCAGGTTCTTATGGCCTGGATTGGCCACTGTTGGAAACAGGATGCTGGGCTTGATGGACCCTTGGTCTGACCCAGTATGGCATTTTCTTATGTTCTTATGTTTATCATTTTTGTTTCCCTCCTCTGCACTTTTTGTATTGCTATGTCTTTTATGAGATGGGGCAGCCAGAACTGCACACAATATGCAAGGTGCCGTTACACCATGGCTTGATTGTAGAGTCAATAGGCTATCTTCCATTTTTATTGTCCATTCTTTTCCAGATCATTCCTAACATTCAATTTGGATTTTTTTTGTCTGCTGCCACCTACAGACTAGAGTTCAGTGTATTGTCTACAAATGTAGTTCTCTTTCAAGATATGTACTTGTGCATCAACTGGACATAAAAAACATGAAATGGGAAATGCAGTTTGAATTTAGCCTTATTAATAGATTTAGGTTGCTGTTAAGAGACTGCTAGAGGTGTGTGGTAGCCACGGCCTTCATACTCTGAAATGTTTCTGGTGGGTCAACCTCATCGCCACAGGAGGCTGCAGCCTCATTGGGAGGAAAGGCAACTGCAACAAGAACAGGGTGCAGGGTGTAGGCACAGAGATTTCCACTGCAGCTATTTGCCTGCAAGCGACACTGACGTCATCCAGCCATGCATGGGGGCAATAGAAAAGAAGGCAGAAAAGCTTGCCATGAAGTTTAGGCTGCAGCACTCAAGACACAATTTGCCTTCTGGCTGGCAGGGGTCAGATACAATGTGAAGGGGAGGAGAGGAGGAAGACAGTGACTCTATTGCTGTAAACATCTGTTCACTAAAGATCACTGAGCAATAGTCTTGGAAACTACACTCCTGCCTGGTGAGAGCATGACTTGCTTGGGGAAACTTTTGTAGGTTGCTCCTACCTACTTGCCGTTTCTCTTATTTTTCTATTGTCTTCCTCATACCAGTTCTGGTCACGGAGATGAGCTACTTCTCTGCTCGTGTTATTCCCATACCTCATACATCTAATATGCCTTGCATTTTTACTTTTGTTTTCTTATAAAATCTTAAGTGTACCCTCCCACACAACACTTGATATTTCCCAATGCTTTTCATCAGATCAGGTCGTCTTTTATACTTCACAGTCTGTGAATGTGTCATCAAAACGTTCTTTCATCAAGGAATGTACTCCAGTCTGGATGTTCATCCTTTTGGATTACATTCTATGGGAACTGGACTGGTATTGAATTTTGGATATTTCAGTTCCCTGTATGTACCCAAATAAGTCCAGACTCCTGGGTTTGCTTCCATGCCAGCAGATGAAGACAGAGAAAGTTTGACTAACACTATACAAAGCCCAGTGTGCCACCTGAAGTCCCTCAGTATTTCTCTATCTCCAGCAAATGGTAGAGGTGTAAAACCTGCAGACTGGAGAGAGAGGAAAAAAAGATTAAAAGACAATTTATGGATCCCTCCAGGGGGTTGAGGTCCTGGTTTCAGGCGGATAAGCAGGGGGTTTGTGACCCGTCTGATAGCTCGGTCTAGAGGTCCATGGGATGGATATCTGATGTTCCAGATCCCTCATCCCCCCACAAAATAGCGGTGGAACCTGCTGGCAGTTCTACACTCAAGACCAGTGGAGGAGGGAAGTATCCCTTTTATACAGTTTGTTCTGGCCTGGGTCTCTAAAGTTTGGCGAAAGGAGATGGATATAACCAGTGGTTTGGTTCTTTTCTGATCCGCCCTGCACTCCTGGAACCAGAACTTTTGCACCAAACGAAAGTATTTGTTTCTATGTATTTTTATTTGTTCTCAGAAAAAAAAAGAGAACAAAGACCTAGTTAGAGGAATCTGTGCAGCACTGGGGTTCCAGTGGGGCGCTACCATAGCAGCGGGGGGAGCTCAGCAATGGAGTTTTTCAGCAACTTCTCTGCTTGCGGAGGAGACTGGATGTTGGCTGCGTGATGCTGAGGGACTGTTCCCTTGCTTGCTGTTGACGTGATGATGGTGCCACGGGTGCGGGGAAGAACAGCAGGTGTATGCAGCAAAAGCAGCATGGTGTACTGGGGTCTGCATTGAGCATGGCCTCACTGGTAGAACGAGTCTCACAGGTGATGGAGGCTAGCGCTGAGCCTTTCCCTGTCAGTACAGAAATGGTGGCAATTTTTGATTCCCTAGCAGCGTCGGCAGGAGAGGTAGGGGAATCACCTCAGCTATCGCCCGTGGTTCTCTGACCCACGGAGATGGAGAGAGGCACTTGCACCGAGGAGGAGTCTCTGGTTCTCGCAGAGGTCTTCTGCTGGTTTTAATTTGCTTATGCGCAAAGTTTGTTTAGCGGAACAAGCAGTGGGGGATGCTGGCTCTCAGCCAGTCTCCATGGATTCTCAGCCAATCTAGGGGCCTGAGCTGTTGAGAAGCTCTTCTAGCCTTTGGTGATTTTTGGTGCCAGATGTTGAACAGATCCAGGCCTAAACACAGTGAAGATGCAGGCAGGCTTTGCTTAGCCGAGTGGTAGGCCGCAGCAGCAGTTCTTTTCCCGTGTGTGTGTGCATTCTCGCCGCATGGCAGTTGCATGTGCAGGGACCTGTGTGTATAAGGCCACAGCCTAGATTTGACCATGTACGTCTTTGACCTAGACTTGAGCTCATATTTGCACAGGTTCTTGTGTGTGTGCGATCAAGACCTATATGAGCTTGTATTTGTGCATGTGCATCTGCGACCACAACCTAGTCTTCAGTGCATATTTGTGGGTCCTGGAGGGGTGTGTGTGAATGTCCAGGTGGCAATGATGTGTGCACAGGATGCCACCTAGAGCCGAAGTTCAGGAGAGCTAGGCGCCGGGGACGAAGAGGTCCAAGCGCCTTGCTAGCTGTGAGGTTTGAAGTCTGATAGCAATTTAGTCCTCTCTTTCCGTTTTGTGTCAGCGCTATTTCAATGCACAGTGATTTGACTACTACAGCTTTTTTCTATGTTGGGACATCCCCTCGGCCTAAGGTATCTGTGGAGTGGGAGGCAAGGCAATGGTCAAGTCTCCTCCTCTCTTGTCCCGAGGGCAAAAGCTTCCCCGAGAGAGAGAGGTTGGAGAAAGTAAGTTTGGGCCTAGACCCATCCCTCTCCTCCTGGGTGGAATGTTTCCAGGCCCTGCAGACTTTTCTGCAGGGGCGCCCAGCAAAGGCGAAACAACTTACTATATAGAAATTGTATGCTTGGGCCTCCCATTTGTCAGTCACGGGGAGGAGGGGGGGGGGGGGGGGGAAATGCCGCAGGGAGGCTGTCCGTGATAATGTTCAAGGGGATGTGGATCATGAGACATTGGAGGATTCCGATGGGGGATTGGCTTTCTCACCTCTAGAAAAGGGAGAAATTGCATATGATTGACAGCCACTGCAGACTCTGCTCAGATTTTCTTTTTTTACAGAGATGTCTTGAGTTTGTTGACTCAGATCATAAGAACATAAGAACATAAGAAAATGCCATACTGGGTCAGACCAAGGGTCCATCAAGCCCAGCATCCTGTTTCCAACAGTGGCCAATCCAGGCCATAAGAACCTGGCAAGTACCCAAAAACTAAGTCTGAACATGCTCACCGTGGCCCGTGTCTGTTGGCTCAGACCCTGAACACACTTAGGCTGGCTGGAGCTCAATTTTAAGTTAAGCTTCCTGTTTCTTTCCCTCCACCCCCCCGTATTTAGTTCAAGAGATGTTGAATTTAAAGAAGGTAAATGTGGCTCTCAAGGTTCCCTGTTTCCACATGGAAACTGAGGTCTGTCATGGCGGTACCTAAGGAAGAGTTCTTGGCATCTCTTGCCTTGATAGAGGCGAATCTACACATAGACAACAGGCCAGAGCACCAGAGATTCATGGTCCTAAGGAAACATTTTTCGTTTTGAGCCTATCCCTTCGGCTGGCAATGGCTCAACATACCTTCACCAAGGTGATGGTGGTGGGGGCAGCCGCATTGCAAAAGGAGGGTGTGTTGGTGCAACCATGTCTAGATGAGTGGATCATTTGTGTGAAATCAAAGGATCTCTGTTGAAAAGCAGTATAAAAGTTGCCGATGAGCTTGAAGTTTCTAGGCTGGGTGGTGAACCTAGCCACGAGCCATTTAGTACTCTTTCAAACTCTGGAGTATCTGGGAGTACAGTTCGACACACTGGCGGAGAGAGTATTTCTCACAGAGTGAGAGTGCTGAAATTACAGATCATATTAGGCTTCTGCTAGAGTTTTCGGTGCCCATGATCTGGGACTATTTACAGGTCCTGGGTTCTATGGCATTGACATTGGAATTAATGCATTGGGTGTTTGCGCATATCTGGCCTCTGCAGGGGCTCTGCTCTCCTGCTGGAATCCGTTATTGGAAAAGGCAAGCCTCTCCAGATGGAGGGTGGTATTGCAAGATCAGACGGCGCAGGGCTAATGTTCGAAACAGAAGCCCTCATGGTCTATCAATTGGTTAGAGATGAGAGTGGTGCATTTCACGTTGCTTGCCTGTCTGCCAAGAGTTACACAGCCATCCAGTACAGATCCTATCAGACAGTGCGATGTCAGTGGCTTATGTCAACTGTCAGGGCAGAACCAACAATCAGGCAGTGGTTCTAGAGGCCTGGGAGTTGATTCTCCGGGCAGAGTAGCTCATCGCTGGAGTGAACAACGTTCAGGTGACTTTTCTCAGGTGGAGAAAGTTAGACCCCAGGGAATGAGAGCTGTCAGAGGCAGCTATGTCTCTCATTCACGAAAGATGGGGGTATCCTGACCAAAGAGAACGCCAAGGTGTGATTTTATAGCCTCTGAACAGACGCAGTATGGACTCAAAGGATTCTTCTTAGTCTTCCCTCCATGACCTCTAGTGGACAAGAGATTTATTTTATCTTATTTTATTTATTTATGTATTTATTTATTTATTTAAAATCTTTTCTATACCATCGTTAAGTTAGATTCCATCACAACGGTTTACATAAAGGCACAAATGGTTATGTTCAATAAAGAACTGGGATATACAAGTATAATGGTGCCAAAAGGTTTGTTACAATAAAATTCAAAATAAAGACTATTTGATTGAGTATCACAAATCTTGTCCTTTTCAAAAGTGTGCTGTATACTATTAACATTAAAATTGAATGCTGGTTGTTTGGAGTGTTACTGCCCGTTTTATTTCTCAACTTATTCTCCGTTTGTTTTGTAGAAAGCTTGTTTAAAAAGCCAGGGATTACGGCAGATAGAGAAACATTGGGGTAACAGCGACCATGCTTCCCAGATCAGATCAACATAGCCATAGACAGGCCCCTGAGGTTTGGACATCGGTCGACACTTTTCCAGCAGGGCCCAATATTTTCGGTTCAGTCAGCTCATTTTTATCTCGCAGCTTCTTTTCTGAGAGGAGATGACTGAGATGAAGGGGCTATTCTGAAGTGGTTATTTCTACCTTATTGCAGGCTAGGCGACCTTCTACATCCTTGGCATTATGTGTAAATTTGGAGGATCTTCGAGTCCTGGTCTGCTTTTGACGGACTCAGCCTGTCAGGCTATGGTGTCATTTTGGCTTTTCTACAGAAAGTTTCTAGTCAAGGGACTAACCTTTAACTCTGAGTCCAGATAGTGACATTGGGTTGTCTCCGCACATGTTGTTAAACGGGTCCTTCAGGGAGCTAAGAACTTGTGTTCTCTGGTGCAGAACGTTTGTTTGTCTTGGAATCTAAATCTAGTCCTTAGAGGATTGTGTGAGGCTCAGTTTGAACCACTAAAGAGAGCTATGGTTAAAGACTTGACTGTTAAAGTAGTTTTCTTGGTGGCTGTTTGTTCAACCACGAGAATTTCCTCGCTCCAGGTGCTGTTGTGTTGAGATCCTTTCCTACAGATGTCAGATTCAGGGGTATCTTTATGCATGGTACCTTCTTTTCTGCCTGAGGTAGTCTCAGCATTCCATCTTAGATAGTGGAGCTTCCAGCTTTTCTAGATTTGGATTCCTCTATGCCTCACACAGGGGAGAGCTTAGGCTCTTAGATGGGAGGCATGCATTATTGAGGTATCTAAAGGTCACTTATTTCCATAGAACGGATCACCTCTTTGTAGATTGGATTATTTTTGTGGTCCAAAGAAGGGAAGTAAGATGTCTTATGGCTACAATTGTATGGTGGCTGAAGGAAGCAATCGAATTGAATTACATTTCTAAAGGGCGCCAGGGGTTTAGGGGTGCATTTGGCGCGTTCTCAGGTGACTTCCTGGGCTGAGACTCAACAGGCATCTCCGTATGAAATTTGCTGGGTGACTACTGGAAAGTCTTGCACACTTGTTAAGCATTATCGCTTGGATGTCAGGGCTCCGGCTTACATGTGCTTTGTGAGAGTGTTCTATCAGCAGAACTCACCAGATCCCACCCAAGTTAAGGGGAGCTTAGGTACATCCCAGCAGACTGGACTGAGCTGGGTACATTCAGGCAAAGGAAAATTGTTTCTTACCTCCTAATTTTTGTTCCTGTAGTACCACAGATCAGGCCAGAGATCCACCCATTTACTGGGGGGAGAGTCTGCTGTTTGTACTGTTGCTTTGCATATAGTGCAGAGTTGTTGAAGGTTTTCAATGCTGAGTGCTTATGTTAAATTTGGGAAACGAGTTTTCCCATTGTCTTCTTGGGCAACTTCACCTTCTTCCAGCTTGTTGGAGGGGAGGAAGTTACTTAGAAGTTGTTTAGAAATGTATGGTTGTTGCTGTCATCTGGGCTTGAGTACAGGTGGCACACTGCATTATGTACAGTGCCAATGAAATTTTCTCTGTCTCCATCTGCTGGCAGGGAGGCAAAACCCAGGAGCCTAGACTGAGCCTGGGGTACTACAGCAACAAAAATTAGCAGGTAAGAACCAATTTTCCTCTAACAGGCTAGTACTTGTTTCCTTTTCTGCGTTGGATTTTAAAGATTTAATTTACTCCAGGTTTACATATGTCTCACCTCCTATACTTTTAGGATGTCCTAGAATTCCTGTTTCCCCTTCTTACTTCTTGTAGAGGATTTATCTTTGGTCCTCTTCTCTATGCTTTTCCCTGGGGAGCAGTCATCTCTTAGTATGGGCACCACCATCATGTGGTTGCTGATGATTTACCTACCCTTACATATTCTTTTTAGTCTAGGAGTGTGGTTGAAAGGGGAGGTAGAAAATTCTTTCCCTACCCTGCCACACAGACAAGAGAGATCCTGGCTTCACTATCCTGTTAAGAAAATGCACATGAAACCTCTCCCTCTTGTTAGGTACCAGGAGCTGATATAGCATGATAGTGTTGTCATAGCCAAGCTGAGCAAAATAACATAAGTGGTCCAGTAACAGCCCCCCCCCCCCCCCCCCCATACAGCTATTCCAGCAGAGAGGCTGGATCTAGAGTCCACCTTTTGCAGCATGACCAGTGTTTCATAGCATAATCCTAAAAAGAAGGCAAGGAAGGAACTTGTACAGAAGGGTACACCTTATTGAGCAGACTGGATGATCCAGTTCAGTCTTTATCTGCCATTATTTACTAGTTCTGCTAAAGAAGGTAGTAAGAAAAATGACTTTAAAATCTGCAGTGTTTTAAACAAGTACTTATTTTTTGTTTCAATATTATCCAATTGCTTTTCACTTGTACAAGAGAGCTGTGGGTGTTCTGGGAGAGACTGTTAGTAATGCAGGAAACTCAGCAGATTAATGCTCTCTGCTGCTTCTAATCATTTTACAATGATCCCTTTCAACTCTTTACCCTCATTAGGTAGAGGCTGCAGGGCCACATAAAATACCAAGAAACATAAAAAAAAACAACAAAAAAACCCCACTTCTGTATTTTCTTTGTATCTTACCATTGGCAAAACACTACCAAACAGCAAATTTTGCTTTATTCAGTCACATTCACAGGGGATAGGCTGTCTCAGGAGAAAAGTTACATTAGCACAGAACTAGGGTATCAGTTCAAATCCCAACTATGTTAAATGATTTGGTGAGCTTAATCCACTTGCAAGGGCCATGACTGAAACATTCACACTGTACTTTGTCAGATCTGTGAATTCTGCACACCTTGTCACTGTCTCATGGTAGTGCCTAGGAAGCATGAAAGAGAATCTATCTGATACCATTTCCTGGACTAATCAATGCAGTAAGACAAAGGCCATACAACAGTTCCATCTGTATGGTTATATGTAATATAATATTGAATTTCCTAGCATGTAGCCAGATGGACTCAGGACCAATGGGTTATGTGCACCCCTGCTAGAAGAGGGAGACAGATTTCAAAGCTGACATCACTCTAGATATACCCCTGCAGTGACCTCAGCCATTCAGTATCTCTCCGTCTCCTAGTAGATGTGGACCATGTCTCCCAATCTGGAACACAATACTCCTTAGAATAGGAAAATTTACCTCTAAATTGGAGACATAGAGCCCTGCTTTCCTGCGGTGATACCTAAAGGTCCCTCCCCCAGTTGAGAATTCCTGAGGCAATTTCCGAGATCCCTCAGAGGTGAGCCTTGGTCCGGTAGCGGTTCCCACCCTGGACTTGCTAAAGCAGCAGATGCAGGAAGCCAAGAGCGGCAGTGACAGCCTATGCCCGCTCCCTCTCCTCCCACCCGCCTGCAGCAGGAGACAGTCTTTGGACTCGGCCTGTAAGTGCTGAGCTAAGGTAAGCGAGGAAAAACTCCTCTGATCCAGAGACAAAGAAGGGCTTCAGTAAGTTTTTCCTCCGATCACCTTGCTCGGCGAGCCGTACCAACGACGTCCCTGATCCCGCTGCAGCAAGTGGGGCTAGGCCCCACTTCAGGATCAGTGGGCACTTCACATGGTAGGCGCCATGTTGCGTGCAGTGCCATCTTCCCCACCGTCCGTCAGTACAAGCTGGCCCTGTTGTGCGCCTACTGCACGCGGAAGTACGCATGTCCCGGGGTACCTAACACACCCGGGAGATGTGCACGTTCTTGTGTGCACTCAACAATGCATAACTGGGCGCTCCACTGAGCATAGGCAGCTGCGCACATTCTGACACCTTACATGGGTCAGGACTGAATTGTGCATGCTTGAGCTCAGGCGCTATCCAGCTGAACGCTCAAGTGACAGGAACTATGGCTCTGGCAGCTAAGAAGCACAAGTGCTACTCTCTTTGCCGCCTGCCATATTAGGGCCAAACAGCCTGACCTTTGTTAAGCGCAACCTATGCTTATATATCCAGGGATACAAGAACACTTAAATTTTTGTAGAAAGTATAATTTTTTATTGATCAATATAAGTATTCTTGGGAGATGCTGGATGCCCTTTATCTGACAAACTGACCAGCATCTCATCGTGTATATGAATTGATCCTTTTTTTTTTTTAATATAATTTTTATTGGTAACAAGTGGAAATACAAAAATGTAAACAATGTGACCATATAGTCGCATAAAATTACATCTCAAAATATAAAGTGGCCACCATAGTAATTTGTACGTATTTCACAATAGTAACCCTCCATTCCCCATCCCATCATATATTCCCCCCCCACCTCCCACCACCCTCCCCAAGCATGGGATGCAAAGGCGTGATCAAGGGTCCAAAAGGCCAATAATGTCTTGGTAAAAGGAAAAAGAACACATCAATCAGGTAGACTGTCCACGGGTAAATCCTCGCAAAAGCAAAGTCCTGGAATTTGGTGGCAATGACTGAAGGTATAGATTCCACGTCTGTTGAAACCTTTTCAGCTGCTTAGGGGTGGACCTGGATGCCATTCCATCCATTAACATCATTTTATGAAGGTGATTGCGCCATGCCCAGTACGTGGGCGGATCAGAGTCCCGCCAGTGCAACAGAATCAATTTTTTCCCCACATTGCAGGCCTTGCGTAGGAAAAGTCAAGTGCCCAGAGTCCTAAACAATCGACTGGGAATGGCATCAAATAGTAACCATTTGGGGGAGAGTAAAATAGGAACATGCAGCAAAGCAGTTAAATATCTTGTGATTCGAGCCCAAAAGCATTTAATATGGATACAAGCCCAAAACAGATGCGTAAGGGACCTAGCCTCCTGCCAACATTTCACACATAGGGGAGAGTTTACAATATGAGAGTGAAAAGCTACAACAGTAGACATATGAGCCCGCCAAAGAAATTTGTGCTGCATTTCCCTGTAATACATATTGGGTGAGGCGGACGCTATCATAGAGAAACTAGTTTTCAACATAGAGCTAGTAAGCCCAAAGTTTCCTTCACCATTCCATTTCTCAACCAACCCCGGAAAGGGATCACATCGGGTGCGGCCCTTTAACTGCTTATAGTAATATGACAAGGAAGGTGGATGAACCTTCTTGAGCCCAAACACCTCTTCCAAGGTAAGAAAGACCTGTGGTTGCAAAAACCTGGCGTCCAAGGACTTTATATAGTGGCACAGCTGATAATAAGTAAAACAATGCTGTCGGCCTAGGCCATATAGGGAAACAAGATCTGAAAGCGGCAACAGTGTGCCCGTCGGATCAAATACCTGTCCCAGTAGTTCCACTCCCTTAGCTTGCCAGCATTGAAACCCCACGGATTGTGTTCCGGGAATAAACTCAGAATTACCCCTAAGTGGTAAAAGGTACGCACAGACCTGGGGTAAGCCCAGGACCTTCATAACTTTAGCCCAAGTGCGCCGAATAGGATATGTAAGGATCCTGAGTCCCAATGGCGGAGTATAATTAGCAGTTGGCCACTGTAACACATAGCAAAGGTCCAACGGGTCCACAACTGTGTTTTCTACAGCTAAATTCACAAAATAGGGTTGACCCAGGAGCCATTCTCTAATAATACGCATATTGCAGGCCAAATTATAAACACCAAGGTCGGGGACACTCAAACCACCGCCTCCCCACTTGTCCTGTAATCAGGTAAGTGGGATACGAGCCTTCTTAGCCCGCCAGAGAAAGCGTCTTAACTCCATCTCCAGCAACTTTAAGTCTGAGCTTTTAAGAAGCAGGGGAAGATTTTGAAAAATATACAACCATTGGGGAAGTATGGTAATTTTGAACAAGTTATTTCTCCCATTAAGGGATAGAGGCAGCTGCGCCCAGGCTCTTAACTTATCTTGTGTCCGTTGAAGTAAGGGGGTGATATTATATTGATATAATTTGGAAAGATCTGTGGGAATAAACACCCCCAAATATTTAATTTTCCCTCTGCCCAAACCAACGGGAATGAACCATCCCAGCTTGTTCTCAACGTGTCAGGGAAACCCAATGCTTCAGATTTCTCTGGGTTCAATTTCAAGCCTGAGAAGGACCCAAAGTCCTCAAACAACTGCATCAAGGCGGTCAGAGACCGGGGAGGCTCTGTCAAAAATACTAAAATATCATCCGCAAAGGCGGCATACTTAAAGGTTTCTTGTTGAAACTGTAAACCCTTGATATGTTTATGACGCTGGATGGCACGCAGCATTGGCTCTAATTGCAATAAGAATAAAAGAGGAGACAGGGGGCAACCCTGCCTTGTGCCACACTGCATCGCAAAGGGTTCCGACTGATTACCATTGACCAGGATGATCGCCTCTAGGCTGGTGTATAAAAGGCGCACGGCATCTAAGAAAAAACCAGTGATCCCCGCCCGAGACATGGTAGAGAAGAGATGATTCCATTCCACCCTATCGAACGCCTTTTCGGCATCAAAACTGACTGTTAAACAAGGTTCGCCCATGTGGCCACACAGGGCAAGAGCTGTAAGTACCTTCCTAATGTTAGTAAGCCCGTAGCGCTTCCTCACGAAGCCCACCTGCTCAGGCTGTATCAACTGGGGCAGGAGGGTAGCCAATCAGTCAGCTAAAATTTTTGCTAACAATTTCTGGTCAACGTTTAATAGAGAGATGGGCCGATAGGATGTTACTAACATCGGATCCTTCCCAGGCTTGGGTATGAGGGTAATATGAGCCAAATTGGTGTGTTTAGGAAGGTTTCCCACGTGAATTAAGGTATTACATGCCCTGGTCAAAGGAGGAATGAGGTAGTCACTGAGGCACTTAAAAATGTCCACTGTGTAGCCATCAGGTCCTGGGGCCTTATGTCGTTTCAGATTCCGAATGACTACCCTTACCTCGTCCTCAGTTATGGGAATTCTCAACCAGAGTTGCTGGTCCTGAGTCAAACATGGAAGTTCCAGGGAGGTGGAAAATGCTTCACTAGCAGAGGCTTCAGAGCTGCCAGCAGCATATAGATGCTGATAGTAAGCATGGAAGCGGTGCAGTATATCTGGGGTAGATAGTAATGTCTGTCCAGAGGCAGTATGCAGGGCTGAAAGATGACGGGGGGGGGGCTCTCTGGGCTCTAATTAAATTAGAAAGCAACTTACCCGATTTATTACCATATTGATATAGTCTATATTGGTAATAGAGGAGACCTTTTTTTGCCCGCTGATGAATCAAAGAATTTACCTCACCCTGTATGGCAAGATAGGTCTCCTTATTTTTGCAATTGTTTACATTTGCTAAGACTCTCTTTGCCTGATTTAGTTTGGCGGTCAAAGATAGTAAATTCTTGTCCAGCATTTTTCGCTGCTTTGCTACATAGGCAATGATCTCCCCCCTTAAGACCGCTTTTGCAGTATACCAAAAGAGTATAGGGTCCTCAATATGACCCTGATTATTTCCCTGATACTCAGTCCACTTATCCCTCAGGTATGTCTGAAACTTGGCATCATCAGCTAGATAATAAGGGTATCGCCATACATACTGGGTTGGTGGGTTTAATATCATATCAAATTTGGCCCAAACTGGGGCATGGTCTGATATGTGAATCGTGTCTATACCAGTCTCCCGGAGCTTAGGAAAATGGGGAGCCCTAATTAAAATATAATCAATCCGAGACTGGGAGTCGTGCACCCTGGCTATATGAGTATACTCCCGCTCCATAGGATGTAGGGTACGCCAAGCATCTATTAAGTGAAGCATACGTTCCAAAAACAAGATCCCATTATCCAATGGGGCCTGGGTCTGACTAGATGACTGCTTATCGACCTTCGGATCTTTCAAGGAGTTCAAGTCCCCCCCCAAAAAAATCATGGTATGCTGCATGTACGGGAGGAGTAGAGTGTAAATGGTCCTAAAAAAACCAAATTCTGGGTTATTAGGGGCATATACATTACAATACACTGTAGTAACACCCTGATATTCAGTAACCAAGATAAGATATCTCCCTTTAGGGTCCTTAATTTCTGTAGTCACCTGCAGGGGGAGTCGCTTATTTATGAGAATAGCCAGCCCAGCCGAATGAGTAGTAGCTGAAGCGAAATACACTTTACCAACCCATCGCTGACATAGTTTCAAATGTTCTTGATCATTCAGGTGTGTCTCTTGCAGCATCGCAATATCAGCAGACTGTCTTAAGCGACATGAGAATTTTTGTTCATTTAATAGGAGAATTTATGCCACTTACATTCCAGGTTATTACACGATATCTACCCGGGACCATGGAACTGGGAATAGTCCCTTGCCGGAATTGATATAATCACAAATATGGCATGGAAGTTGTCCCAGCTAGAACGTCCCTGCCCACACCCAAATACAAGCCGCAGCTTAGAAATCTGTTCTGACGACCTGAATGATCTAGATTTACGAAAAGACTTGGACCTATACCATAGCATCCCCCCCTACCTCCCTAAACCCCCCCCGAAGGTGCAATTATTTCCCAAATTTCCCCTTAGCTATCCACCGATAGGGAATGACACAAACATCCCCCCCCCCCCCTCCAAACCCCATTACTGCAACCTATAACTGGTTAAAGTGAACTTTCAATTACAGAAGATGGGTCTTAAAAAAGATAAGCTCTGTTGGAGAAAGTGTGGGATGGTGGGAGACTTTTATCACATGTGGTGGACTTGTCCGGAGATTCAGCAACTATGGGAAAAGGTAGAAAGTTGGTTATGTGAACTGTGGGGTACAGACATTCAATGGACTTTCAGGGGGGCCTTGTTACATGATTCAATGGATGGAGTATCCACGATCCGCAGGCCCTTCATCAGAGCGGTCGCGATGGCGGTGAGAGGGGAGATTACAAAACACTGGAAGGAGGTGAAGCCGCCATCCTTAACGTCAGTGCTTCTCCGATTAAAATGGACATATTATATGGAACATTTAACTGCCTTACGAAGAGACAACCTTCAATGCTTCTCTACCATCTGGCATGTTTTTCAACTGTGGATTGATAAAAACGATAACTCTCTGGGGCATAGTAGCTGATGTTGGTTAACGTAAGAAGGGGGGGGGGGGGGTTGATGGGGGATAGGGTTGTTAAAGAATTTGTGTCATATAACAACCATGTGTCATCTTATCTTTGTCATACTGCATATGTTTTTCGGATTCTATGTTTCTATACGTTTATGGATGTTTACTTTATTATGTGGCATAATAAAAAGATATTTATAAAAAAAATAAAGTGAACTTTCAGAACCTCAAACAGAGAACCATAGCATTCCTAAGACTGCCGGCAATACGGCGTCAATATGGCACCAGCCTCCTTGGAGATAAACAAGATAATAAAAAAAAAACAACAATGTGTGGCGGCCACCCGCCAACCAAAGGTAACTCCAAAGTACATGACACAATCATAATGCAAGGTGGAGCCGGGAAAGTGGCCACAGGTGGCCAACCCTATCAGTATTCCTCAAGGAGGGGCTGCTGATGAAGTGGATGATCCCGGTCATTTGCCGCTGGCTTCTTGAGTAGTGAGAAAATGTTGCGCCTCTGCCTCATTTTCCAACCATCTGGGTCCTTGTTCCGTGGACACCCGGATACGAGCAAGGTAAACTAAATGGGTTCTGTTACCCAGAGCATAAAGCTTTGCACAATAGGGAGCCATTTTTCTTCGCTGCTGGGAGAGCTGTGCTGAGAAATCCTGAAAGATCAAGACCTTCTGGTTTTCATACTGAAGCTCTTTTCCCACCCACAGGATTTCACCCTTATGGGCGAAATTGAGCAATTTTGCAATAACCATCCTGGGTTTAAGTTGACTGTCCTTCTTTGGCCCCAATCGATGGGCCCTCTCAAATCTGAGTGGCCCGTACTGCAACGTGAGGGCTAGTTCCCGAGTAAGCCAGGTTTCCAGTGTCGGGGCCAAATCTCTCTCACTCAGGGACTCAGGCAGCCCCACCAACCGAATATTAGAGCGCCTGGACCTATTCTCCAGGTCTTCGAGCCTCTCGTCCTGCTTTGCCACTTTGGCTTTCAGCTGCTGAAGGTCTGCCCCTGAATCGCGATTGCTATCCTGGGGATCCGAAACTCTTTGCTCCAAATCCGTAAAGCGGAGCTCAAATCCTGTAATCGCTGCAGTAAGTTCAGTGAGTTTATGAGAAATATTAGTAAGTTCTGGTTTTAAAGTCTCTTGAATAGCCACTTTAAGATCAGCCAGCGTCCCAGTCAGCATCAGATCGGGCGACCCCGCCTCCTCACCTGGTGTCTGGTCAGCCAGCTTGGGCCGCTCTCGGTCTTTAACCTTTTTGGTAAGATGGGTCGTCATGCTTTGTCCCCCACGATTCGAGTCCTAACCACGTTAGCTTCCCAACCAGGCACGAGTAGTGGTGATCTCGAAAAGAGAAAAATGGTCCCCAAAAAAAAGTGAGAGCAGAGAAAAAAAAAGAAAAAGCGCCCTGCAGAATGGCCTCTCACTCACAAGCCAGTACAATTCGGGAAATCTCCAAGAAGAATTATGAAATGCAGAAACTCACTCTCCCAGCCGCCATCTTGGCCACATTTGTGATCGTCAGCACCGCAGCAATCTTCCCTCAAAGGCAGGTGACCAGCACAGGGTTCCTCGCGCAGATGCGCCTCCGAATGCCAGCCAGAGCATAATTTTTAGCTGATCGGGAGGTCGAGTAATGGGAGCGGCTGCGGCCGCCTTTTTGACCTGATCTTGCCGCGCCTTTCTTCTCAGTGCCCCAGCCGCTTCATTCGGCCTCTTTGGCGGGACAAACATGGACCGCGAGGAGCCTGAACCCCTCCAAAACAGTCACATACCGTTTTGCCGCGAAAACACCACGTTTCTAAGGGGCTGGTAAGGAAAGACCGGAGGGGAGCCGCGGAGCTCAGTCTCCTGGCTTCCTCACTGGTGACGTCATCACCCGGAAGTCCGAATTGATCCTTCTTTTATAGATAAAATACAATATAGGACTAGGTTTAGAAAATTTGAGAAGTGCATGACTACCCAGAGAATAATTTATATTGATTGTCATGTCAACAGCATGATAAGATCATCCCTAAGCTAACCCTGAGTATTTCTCCAAGGTGGGGCCCATTTACCATCACTCTCTAGCTAGTCCTGTGTTCTGTTAGAATCTTGCTGGTCAGAGCAATTAACACATCAGAGGTTGTGTTTACAGATGCTCCTGAGAATAGTGCCTCAATGGTGACTGTATAGCAAGTTCCCTCTGTTGCCTTCTCCTTTTATGACCCTATAATTAGGCATCATAATGTGGCTCCAGCTTCGACTGCCTGTCCAGGTGTCCTGGGAATTCTTGCAGGTCAGGTTCAGCAAGTCACTTTGAGGGACATAGGTTAAGAGAGCAGAGGATTCTGGGTCAGTTGCCTTTCTCCTTGTTGGTTTTCAGGCTCAGGCACACTCATCACCTTGAATCAGTCCTGCGTCAGCACTGTGAGGAGGCCAGGGAGGAATGGACTCTCAGAGCTTCTCCAGGGCCTGCCCCTCTCTGGGCTACGACCTCTGGTAGCACCCCAGACCTAAGCAATCCTGGGCCTGCATCATCTCCAAGAGAAGGCAGTTCAGCGGCCCCTACGGCAGTTCTTCTTGGGCTAGGCCTGGAGCCAACGACCTTTTCTTGGCTGGAATTCTTTCAGGGCCTTCAAGCCTTTGTTCAGGCACAGTTGACTGAGGTAGAGCCTTGAGGCCCTGTACCAGCTGGATTCGGCGGACAAGGAATGCCTGCGCTTTCCGAAAGTGGATGCCTTGGTCTGCGCCGTCTCAAAGCGGGCAACTATCTCAGTAGAGGGAGGAGTGGCCTTGAAGGATGCACATGACAGGGCATTGCAGTCTACTCTTAAGCAAGCTTTTGACACAACAGCAATGACGCTGCAGATTGCCTCCTGTTGTGCTCTGATGGCCCGGTCATGTCTGCTTCTCTCTCGAGAGGCTGATAACTCAGGGGTTCCCATCAAGGAGGCGATGGAACCCTCCCCGGCTTTCCTAGCGGAAGCAAGCTCTGACCTAGTGCACACTTCAGGCAGAGGGGTAGCCTCAGTGGTGGTGGTCAGCAGACAGCTATGGCTGCGAAATTGGTCAGCAGACATGACCTCTAAGGCAAACCTCACAAAGTTGCCCTTTAAGGGATTCCTTCTATTCGGAAGCGAGTTGGAAAAGCTTTCCAGTAAGTGGGGAGAATTTCCGGTGCCTCGGCTACTACAGAATAGGAAGAAGAGGTCACAGGGCCCCTCACCCAGGAGGGGTTGGGCTAGGGGCACCCAGCACTTCCGGTCCTGTAGAAACCCACCATTCCAACATCTTGATCTTCGGGAAGCTCCCAGCCCTTTTCGAACAGACAACCAAAAAGAGGAACTGGTGCGGGCTCTGGTGCGGCCCGAACCGTACAATGAAGCTGGGCCGACCCATCCATGGGACGAGAAGGTAAGGGGCCGACTATCCCTCTTCTATCAGAGGAGATCACGTCGGTCAATTGGGTTCTGGACATCATACGAAAAGGATATGTCCTAGAATTTCGCAGCATCTTTTGGGACATGTTCATGATGTCACCTTGCCACTCCCAGCACAAAAGACTGGCAATGGAATCCATGCTACTAAGGCTCCTCAGTTTGAAGGCTAAAACCCCGCTCCCCATATCACAGGAAAATACGGGGCGTTATTCCATCTATTTCATCGTACCCAAGAAGGAGGGGTCATTTCACCCCATCCTGGACCTCAAGAGCATCAACCGTCATCTGCAGATAACCCACTTCCACATGGAAACTCTTCGCTCTGACATAATGGCCATTCAGCCGGGAGAGTTCTTAACATCTCTGGACCTCTCAGAGGCCTACATTCATATCCCAATCCGTCAAGATCACCAGCATTTTCTGCACTTTGTGGTACTCTGCCGCCATTATCAGTTCCATGCATTACCTTTCAGCCTGGCAACCTTCCCCCGAACGTTCTCCAAAATTATGGTAATTGTAGCAGTGGCACTAACGAAACAAGGGGTCCTTACTTAGTTGACTGGCTGATCCGGGCGAAGTCATCGGAAGAGTGTCTCCAGACAACCAGCAGGGTCATGTCCCTACTCCAAGAACTCGGTTGGATCGTGAACATGGACAAGAGCAGTCTCAAGCCTTCTCAGTCCCTGGAGTATGTGGGAGTCTGGTTAAACACCAAACAAGACAAATCTTCCTCCCTTTCTCGAGGATAAAGAAGCTGATGTACAAAATGTGCCGATTGATGAACAATGCACCCCAGGGTGTGGAGTTATCTCCAGGTCCTCGGCCTGATGGCGTCAACACTGGAGGTAGTGCCATGGGTGAGGGCCCACTTGAGACCAATCCAGCACTTCCTGCTGTCATGTTGGAACCCACTATCTCAAGACTACTCGATTCGCCTCCACCTACCGATGGAAGTATGTTCTCGGCTCCAATGGTGGCTACAGGAAGTGAACCTAAGCAAGGGGGTAAGTCTGTCCTCATGACAGACACAAGCCTCCCAGGGTGGGGCTGTCAGGAATTGACAACCCAGGGCCGATAGACCAAGGAAGAGGCGCACTGGAACATAAACCTCCTAGAGGCCAGAGCAGTCAGATTGGCGTGTCTACACTTCAGCCACAGGCTCCGGCCTCAAGCAGTCCGCGTGATGTCTGACAACGTGACAACGGTAGCTTACATCAACCGCCAGGGAAGAACCAAAAGCCACCAAGTGTGGAGCAAAATCTGCAAGGGATTTCGGCCTCCCACATAGCAGGACAAGACAATGTCAGGGCAGACTTCCTCAGCCGGGAGAGTCTGGATCCAGGACAATGGACGTTGTTGGCCAGAGCCTTCCGGCTCCTATCGACTTGTTGGCCACAGCTCACAATACGAAGGTCCCCTGATTCTTCAGTTGCAGAAGAAATCAACACTCCCAAGGAATCGACGCCCTGGTTCAGACCTGGCTAGAGGAGGGCCTACTGTACGCCTTCCCTCCATGGCCTCTGCTGGGCAAGGTCATTTACAAGATCGAACGGCACAAAGGCCTAGTCCTCCTGGTGGCCCCGGACTGGCCCAGACACCTGTGGTATGTGGACTTATGGAGGCTTCTGGTGCAGACCCCCCCCTACACCTTCCCCGCACAAAGTCCTCTTCCAACAAGTTCGATCTTCCCATAGGATCTGACTTGATTTTGTCTTACGGTCTGGCCCTTGAGAGGGCTCACCTGAAGAAGCATGGATACTCAGGCAAAATCGCCAACTTGCACCACGAGCGGAAGTTCTAGATGTCCTTGGCGCACGTGAGGATCTGGAGAGTTTTTGAGGCCTGGTGTGATGAATGTGGGGTGCCCCCTCAGACAACCAAGATCCCCATGATCCTGGAATTCTTACAGGACGGTCTAAACAAAGGGCTGGCCCTCAACTCCTTGAAGGTTCAGGTTGCGGGTCTCTCCTGTTTCAGAGGTGAGGTGAACGGAGCCGCTTAGCTACGAATCTGGACTTGACCTGTTTCCTGAAAGCGGTTAAATACCTCAGACCACCCTTAAGAGGGCCGGTCCCCCTCTAGAACCTCAACCTTGTATTGGACTTCCTGGCAAGGACTTCGTTCCCGCTGCTTCAAGCTCTGTCCCTACGCCTACTAACACTGAAGACAGTATTTTTGGTGGCGATATGCTCTGCTCGTCGCATCTCTGAACTACAGGCTGTGTTATGTTAGGAGCCCTTCCTCCGGTTGACTCCAGGAATAATGCAGCTTCGCACCATCCCTTCCTTTTTACCAAAGGTTGTCTCTGAGTTCCACCTGAACCAGTCCCCCTAGATAGATACAAGGACTCAGAAGACTACCACCTCCTACGCCACAAACAGCGGCAGGCTGTTGGTACGGTACATAGAATGTACAGAACTGGTGCACAAGACGGACCGCCTATTTGTTCTTCACAGTGGAAAGAAACAAGGCGAAGCAGCTTCGCAAGCTACCATAGCCCACTGGATCAAGGAAGTGATCACAGGAGTCTACACAGAGGCAGGGAAGCCTCTACCCCTTCAGTTGAAAGCTCACTCCACTAGGGCCCAGGTGGTATCCTGGGCAGAAGCTAAGCTACTGTCTCCCGCTGATATTTGCCGAGCAACAAAGTGGTCTTCCTTACACACCTTCTCTGGGTTCTACCACTTGGATATCCAAGCCTGAGAGGATGCAGCCTCCCTTCCCGGAGTAGCTTTTGTATATCCCATTGGTCCTGAGTCCATCTGGCTATATGCTAGGAAGTGGAGAAATTACTTACCTGATAATTTCATTTTCCTTAGTGTAGACAGATGGACTCAGCATCCCGCCCACAGCTGCCCATGAATAGTGCCAAGGGAGCGCACATGAACCTTGTCCCCAAGGGACTACAGGTAAGCTATCTCCCTATCCCTGGATCGGGATTTCTACAAGTTGGCTGGGATTCAGCGCTTATGTCTGAGTGCGGCTATGGTCTCCGGCCTTCAAGTTTTTAATCAAGTTTCTCAAAGCTTAGTCCACAATGGCTTTTGAAGTGAATACTGGAGGGCTGAGGTCGCAGCAGGGGTTTATGTACTGTGATGTCAACTTTACAGCCTTACTCCATCTCCTTCTGCTGGCAGGTGAACACATAACCCTTTGGTCCTGAGTCCATCTGTCTACACTAAGGAAAACGAAATTATCAGGTAAGTAATTTCTCCATTACCTTTTTTGGTTTAAGCTTTAACTATGTACCTTTTGCTTATTTAGGAGGAAGAGTAGTCAATTGGTTAGAACAGTAGCTAGAGAACCAAGGAAATCAGGGTTCAAATCAGTCTTCT
This sequence comes from Rhinatrema bivittatum, assembly GCF_901001135.1. Taxonomy (NCBI): domain Eukaryota; kingdom Metazoa; phylum Chordata; class Amphibia; order Gymnophiona; family Rhinatrematidae; genus Rhinatrema; species Rhinatrema bivittatum. The sequence continues at coordinate 34,060,541 of NC_042623.1, read as the reverse complement.
CCCACTGCCCTTCCATATGACCTTAGACAACTCAATTTTTTTACCATTATCTCAAGTATCCATTTGTGCTGTAAGCTCTTTGGGGCAGGAGCTTATCATACCTGAATACTTACCATTGTATAGTACTTCATACATGCAGTAGTGCTATAAAATGTTACGTATTTGCATATTATATAGCTTTAAGAAATATTATTATAAAAGTCACTTCACCCTCCATTGCCTCAGATACAAATATAGAGCCAGATTCATTAAGGCTTTTCTCCCATTTTGTGTCTATGGGAAAAACCCTTAGTGAATTAGGGCCTTAGGTTGTGAGTCCAGTGAGGACAGGGAAATACCTACAGTACCCAAATATATATTTGTTTTTAATCTGATTTTATATTCTGCTTTCTGGCACTTCAAAGCAGATAACTACAGCACCTGAATGTAATTTCCCTGTCCCCAGAGGGCTCACAATCTAAGTTTGTACCTGAGGCAATGGAGGGTAAAATGATTTGCCCAAGATGACAAAGGAATGGGGGTAACCTGCACGGAGTGGCAGTTACTACCTTGGGAAGCTTGCTGGGCAGACTAGATGGACCATTTTGGTCTTTTTCTGCCTTCATTACTGTTACTATGAGTGGCAGTGGGATTTGAACCCTGGTCTTGCTGGTTCATAGCCTGCTGCTCTAGACTACTCCTCCACTGCTGCTCTGAAGTGCCTGAAAAAGCAGAATACTTAGATAAAAATAAGTATTCTAGAAAGAGGTAGAAAATAAAATTAAACCTGCCCCCTTTTTTTTTTAATTAGAACATTATGCTGACTCCCATTCTTCCTCAGCACCCACTCCTGGCACCTTTCCTCACCCCAGTTCTTGTCATTATTATAAACAGGAGATGAGGAGGCATGAAGAGATAAATAGCTTTATAGAATCCTAGCAAGTAACCTCAACTACCAAGGCTTTAAGACCAGGAGTGAACAAACTGGGGGGCTTGAACAATCTTGAAAGGGTACACACTGGCTGCCCAATCAAGAAAGAAAAAATGGCTAAGATGTCAAGTCATGGTGCTTTATGAGAGCTCATAGCAACTCTGGTCATTAACACACAAAGCTAACATGAAACAGTATTAACATTCTTTATAATACACAAAATACCACTGTTCTTCAATAATTTATTAAAAAAAAAAAATATCCATGGCTTTTGGCTTTAGAAGAGCAGAGAGGAAGAGACATACAATTACTGTACAGTTATGAAGTGTTCTAAAATAGTTCCATATGTACAGAGAAGCAACAGCTTAGACCAACATATCTGCTAGTTTTAGATTTTTTTTTTTTAATTACAAGTGACACAATCAAAGGCTTGAGTGGGCAGTCTGTCAGAGACAGGGCAAAATGGAGTTTCTGTACAAGAGAAGGGAGGGAGGGAAGCAGTCTCTAAGACAGCCATTATTAGATAAGGAGGCAGGATAAGGGAGCAGTCTCTGCCTTTGAGACAGTGTCATATTATGGCAAGAGGCATCCAAGTTCTCCACATCACTTGTCTGAAATGGAGGGCGCTGTGTAAGTTTTAAATCTGTTATGAGCCCGCTGTCTGCTGAGGAGCCTGAGTGCCATCGTGTCCACAGATTCATGCAGTCCTGGTTTCTGGGCTATTTCCACTGTGTAATCATTGGCCTGTAGAGGGTAAAAGGCAGTCCAATAAATATATTAATTCTATCCTTAAGCCTTTCATGAAAGTAATCTCTCCTCTTTTAAACAGAAATACATAGTACTACCATTATTTTCCTCCCCTTTCACATCCGTTTTCAAATATTGCAACACGCTTCTAGGATGGAGCGGAAAGGATGCAGTTTTCCAAATGGGAATTCTGTCTTACTTGTCAAATATTGTTCTGCTATTTCTCCCACCCATCTGAGCCTCAGGCTATACCTTTTAGAGCTGCAGGTTTAGAGACCTGCAAAGCTTAGCTGATACATAATGCTGTCACTTCTAATTGCATGGCCTGTTTGCCTCGAGTTAAAAAAAAACTTTCAAAGTCTTGTAACTGAATAATAACTAATAGCGCACATAATTGAAAATGACAAGCTGTCACAAATCCTGAAAACATTTAAGTCATTCAAAGACCTAGGATGTTCCATGTCGCTACATTGCAGATCTTTTCTAGATGAAGTAGATTCTGCTCTTACAAATTCCAGAACTTCTTTCTACACTGCTTTGTATGCCTCTGAAATACAGTTTTTCACCCATCCCAAGATAAATTAGGAATAGGAGATCTAGTGCCCAAATTTATAAAGAAAAATGACAAGGGAACCTCCATAAGATACCAAAGCTCCAACCCCATCAATTTTAACCTCCTCCCTATGCCTACCTAGTCCTTATAAGCCACACCTTGGATCTATATATTCCATTATGGAAAAAACAAGTTGGAAAGGCTATACACCCATGGAGTGTACAAAAGAGGCTGGCAGTTCACCCCTCCCCACAAACAGTCTTTCTGGGTTACCCATCTCCCTATGGCCAACTGCAGGGTTCAGAGGTACAGAATCTATAGCACCCTGTAGTGGTAGCTGTCCCTGGCCCTCTCAACTGCTCACTCTACGAGTACTGACCACCTAACCATAGAACCTTCTACCATCTCATGCAGACACCTGTGTTTGCATGCCAGCTCATGCCTTCTGGCCCTGGCCCACCTTACGCATGGGGCCGATTGCTAGCTCCAGGATTCCAGTTACTGGCACAGACATTGCCCACCATAGCACCTCCTCGATTGGCTCATGTAGATGCCTGCATCTGTCCAGTGGATCTATAGCCAGTTGTTTTCAAGATGGCCATAAGATGTATTTGCATATACTGCCTACTCTGCATGCAAATACATTTCATACATATTCATAGTGGATATCTTGAAGTCTGATTTGAGAAAGCAGAGTTGCCTACCTGTAACAGATGTTCTCTGAGGACAGCAGGATGTTAGTTCTCACACATAGATGACATCTTCAGATGGAGCCCTGATGCAAAAAATGTATTTCAAAGTTTCTAGAACTTTGATTCAGCACACTAAGCATGCCCTATGCCACATGTCCACACAAGATCCCACTCCACTCTTGTATCATAGAATTATGATTAAAATAAAAATGAGGAGAAACCCAACACTGTGGGGTGGTGGGCAGGTTTCGTGTGGACTACCTTCCTGCTGTCCTCAGAGAACACCTGTTACAAGTACAAAATAAAATTCATATAAAAATAAGTAAAATATGACAAAAATAAAAAGTTATCTAAAATAAAACTTTTCTCTGCTCCTAGTTGTACTTTTCCCTGTTTTATTGTAACTGTAATTGTTTTCGTTCAGCACCTTTTATTTATTTCTTTTACTGTAAGTTTTATCACTCCCCCTGTTTATTGTAAACCGGCATGATGTGATACTCTCACGAATGCCGGTATAGAAAAAACTAAAATAAATAAAATAAATAAAAAAATATCTAAAAAATAAAATATCTAAAAATATTTGTTGTAAAAAGACAAAAAGAACACTTCTGACCATTATTTACTGCTAAAACCACTGCATTAAAGTGTCACAAGCATTTCTGACTGCTAAACATTTTTCAAAATTAAGTTTCATAGACACAATTGCTCCCCCCCCCCAAAAAAAACCCAACAAAAAAAAACCCAGCCAATCTAACATAAGGAACAAAGCCAGGAGCATACTGCATTCATTTAAACCTCTTCCTCCTGTGCTTGTTTGCACTTGGTCTTTCTGTATGAAAGGCAGAAATCTTTGCCATCACCTGAATGGCTCATCTCAACATCCCCTGCCTCATGACTGCAGTAATGACCAAATCTGGGCTCCACCATTTCAGAGCTCTCACATATGGCTTTTCCCATTACTGCACGGGCACTGTCATGCCACAGAGTAAGATAACCACCACAGCGGGATGGAAGGAGGAGGAAAATATGGGAATCAAAAAGTAGACACGGGGCATAAAACAGAAGGGCAGAAAGGGAGCAGTCATTGCAAAGTCAAGCAAAGCAATAACAAAAATGGAAAGTGCATATGACAGGTGACAGTTGACTTGAACATGTACATAAAAGTCAACAAAAGAAGGTTATTATATGGTATATTTAATAGTGGGAAGTGAAGAAAAGGAAAATGAAAGAGTTGACATTGGGAGAGGTACACGAAGTACGTAAAACAGCTGACACTGGAAGTAAACATATGAAGAAAATGACAATAAGAGCAGGGGCGAGTGAGGGGGCTAACAGAGCAGGCAGTATGTAGGAGATGAAGCAGGCAATGGAAGGGATACATAAGGTGTCTGACGGAATGGGTAATGGAGCACACATTGTGGGGAGTTGTAGAAAGACAATGAAGTAGGCAGCAAGAGGGATCCACTAAGCAGGTGATGGAGGAGGCAGCAAGGAGCATCTGGGAAAGGTAACAGTTGACACACGAAGTAGATAAGATGGCATTTGATGGTGGTGAAGTAGGAAGGATGCATGAGAGAGACAGCAGAGCTAGCAATCAGAAAGTAAAATGAGAAATCATGAAAAAATTACAAAACATTTCTAAGATAAAAGAAATGCACGCATAGATATGCCTCTGGCAGGTAGGGAATTCACATCTACTGCTGCAATACTCACCAACTGTAGGGATGCCAACATGTAACGGCACACTTCATATGCCTGCTTCCCTACCATCAGACTGGCAAAGGTGCGCCATTCTCCAATGCTGCCATACACATCCACAAGGCGGTCTCCATAATCATGTATATCAAATGCCCCTCTTTCTTCCTAGGTGAGGAAAGGAGAAAAGAAACATCTTAGCCTGAAGCAGAAATCCAGAGGGCACAGTATAAGATTATATGAGGCTTTTAGGAATGGAGGAACAGGGTCCTCAAAAGAGGAAAATAAGCATTATATGAAGCTCTTAAAAATGGAAGCATATTGTACTCCTAGAGAGGAGAGGGAATATTATAGGTGGATCAATGCCAAGTCCAAGTCTGAGGGTTTCAATTTGATTCCATTCCTTCACCGCTGAGTGGAGCTCAGATTAAACCTCAGCTGTACTTCAGTGCAGTTCAAGTCTTACAAAAACTGAGCAATTGCTGCACATAACTGCTCAATTCTATTGATTTTATGGCTCCGCTTGAATTTAACTGGTGCTGAATTCCTTGTGATGGATGACCCTTTCAAGAATGCTCTCAGAGAAGCCAGTTTCTGAGCTCAGTTACAAATGTCTTATAGTCTCCAGATGTAAGTTCAGAGCTCCAACAGGAATAATAAAGCCTCGGAGAAAAAAAGCCTCAAAACTGCATTTAACTTCCCTCATTCTCCTTCATCGTACACTATATTCCACAGTAAGTCTTGAACTCACCACTAGCAGTTCTCACACTGGGGAGTGGGACCCTTGGGACAGAGTAGAATGGAACATAAGAACAGGAAGGGAGGAATGCACAGGGGTTGAGAGATGGGAAAATTGGGTTTCTTACTTGCTAGATTTCTACAAGTCCAGTCCAGATACATGGGATTTTTCTCTCGTACCAGCAGATGGAGACAGAGAATGAAAGCTTTGCTAGAAACAGCCTACATAAGGAGCCATGCCACCTGCATTTCAGCATTACTTTATCAAAGCTAACCCAACAAGTAACCCCAAATAAACAGGAGTGATAAACTCTTAGGTGAATCCTCAAAAAGACCTGACCCCTTTAATAGAGGGAGTTTGAGAACCAGAAGGAAAAACATTCAATGGCTGTGAGAAACTCGGAATGGTATATACACATAGAAGAGCAGATTACAGGTCAACCGAGTGAGAGTCTGGATTGATCTGGTAGGACTCAAGGAAAGAAAATTAGCAAGTAAGAAACCCAATTTTTCTTCCTTATTGTCCACAAAACCAGTCCAGATGCATGGGATGTACCCAAGCCACCCCTAACCTGAGAGGGAACCTTAAAGAACTTCTCTCAAGATGCTTGCTCCCAAATGAGGCTGTGGCCTAGCTTGCACATCCAACTGATAATGCTTGGAGAAGGAATGTAAAGGCAACCAACTTGCTGCTTTACAAATATCCTGTGGCAAAGACCAACTAGTACTCAACCTAAGAGGCTGCCTGAACCCTCAGTGAATGTGCCCTGACCCCTCAGGAACCAGACCACTGCAAACATACGAAGAAGCAATTGTCTCCTTAACCATCTAACAAAAGAAGTCTTAGATGATTCTCCTCTTTCTTGTGACCCCTTAATAGAACAAAGAAATGGTCTGATATTCAAAAAGCATTTGTCACCTTTAGATACCTTAAAAGCCATTTACGTACATCCAGCACATGGAGCTCATTTCACCTATCTCCAGAATCTGACTTCTTGAAGGATGGCAGTTCCACTGTTTGATCCAAATGGAATGCGGAGACTACCTTAGAAAACAGAGATGGAACTACGCAAATTGAAACCCCATCTTCCAAAAATTTAAAGAAATGGATCTCTACATGACAAGGCCTGCCAAACAGATCACTACTAGAAATGTTATCTTCAATGTAAGGTCCTTCAAAGAAGTATCTTTGGTGGTCTCAAAAGGACATTTGCCCAAAGTTCTCAATAATACCAAATTGAGATTGTAAGAAGGTATTAATCTCCTGACAAGAGGCCGAAGATGCTTTACTCCCTTTAAAAACTTTGCTACATCTAGGTGTGATGCTAAGGAGAGCCTTTGCACTTTCCCTTTATAACACAAGTGCTGCCACTTGCACTTTGAGCAAATTTAGTGCAAAGCCCCTCTGCAAACCCTTCTGCGAGAGGGAAAGAATTTCTGGGACAGAGGCCTTGAATGGGAAATTCTTGTCTTCATACACCATGTCTCTATACATTCCAAGAACATGGACAAGAACTAAGGCTGTTAATCCCTTTCTATCTTGAAGGAAGGTGGAAACCACTTCCTCCACATAACCAGTACTCCTTAGCCTTCTTTGTTCAAGAACCAAGACGCAAGACAGAAGTGAGCCACCTGTTTCAAGAAAACCAATCTTTAATGTAGTAAATCTCAAAATTGACTGAACCTCAATGGCTCCTTTGTGCTGAGCCTTACCAGGTCAGCGAACTAAGGCTGCCTGGGCCACTTCGGGGTTATAAGAAACACTATTCTCTGGATAGCCCTTCTTTATCAGTAGCCAAGTAGATCCTCCTGAGGCCAGGACTGTGATAGGGTGTCTAGGCCTGCTAAACCCAGTTGCCTTTTCAGACTGAAAAACCAAAGTCACATGGCATTCTTTGTCATTGCCATCAGACTCATCCGAGGCTCTCCACACTTAGACAGGATCATGGAGGAAACTATGTCTGACAGCTCCCATTCCAAAAGATCCAACATGTGCCTGCTTAAGAAATCCATCTAGATATTCTCCACTCTAGCAATGTACAACGTCAAAAGGGTCTTCAGATGAGTTTCTGCCCAGTGGAATAAGAGGCTCACCTCCAATGATGCTGGATTTTTGGCCCTCCCTTGCCAGTTTATATACACCACTACCGTAGCATTGTTTGATAACACTCTCAATGCTCTCCCTTTGACCAGAGGGAGAAACTCCAGCAAGACTCTTCTGATTAGCCTCATTTCCAAATGACTGATGGACCATGTTGCTTCCGAAATACTCCAATGACCTTTAGCTGTGTGTCCATAGCAGTGAGCCCCCCAGCCACTCATTCATGGTTACTACTGTTCATTAAGGAATCTCCAAATCCACCCCTTTGGATAGATTTTGAACAGAGATCTACCAAGCTAGGCTGTGCCTGGTTTTCGCCAGAAAGGGTAGCCTGATCTCATAGTCCTGAGAATTCCACTGCGAGGGGAGAGTTCCCTGCAATGGTCATTTGTGTGCTCCTGCCCATCAGGGGCGTAGGGTGACTTCTGATGCACCACCAACTTCAGAAAACTTGCTGCTGCCATATGATGAACTCTCTGAGCTGTCTTCCCAGCCTGACATCATCAATAAAAGTCAGGCTCAAAATGTCTCCTTGACATACTAACACAGGCAACATTGAGCTTGCCTTTGATGATGATGTCAGGCTGTGGGAGGTAGTTCAGAGTGTTGGCAGCTCAGCGCAGGAGCAGTGCTTTACTTTATCGATAACTGATACTGGAAGATAGGCACAGCTCATGGCAATCTGCGGCCTGAGGTGAGGGATAGGATAGGATGAGATGCCCTCCCCCCACTGCCTCTACCCCTGCTAAGGTACCCAAAAGGGTACCTCATACAAAAGACAGGCCCACACCAACTCATCATACAAAAGAAAATTCAAGTTCTCATGACACCTTAGTAATAGCCACACAAATACCTTTCACTGCCAAAAGCTTTTTGAAGCAACAGCTGGAAATGTTTGATTGTCATGGATTAGTGGAGAGGAGGTGGAGGGGAGCAGGTAACATACAAACTTTCTCCTCTCTCACATATGCACAAAAACCTTCTACCCTCTCTTTTTCTTACTCGTTTCTTCCATTTCTTCATTCCCCCTTTCCTCTTACTCACTCCCTCTTGCCTTCCCTCTCAGTCATTCACTCCTCCCCTTCCCTCTCCTCTCAGTCACTCACCCCTTCCTGTCACTCACCCCATACTTTCCTCTCAGTCACTCACCCCCCTTTCCTTCCTTCTCAGTCACTCAACCCCTCCCTCCCACTCACCACTGCACAGGGTCTCTTTTCACTGGGGAAGGATGGGAATCCCTCTCTAGGGCATCACCTCAGGGTACTGCTGCTCAGGCCCAGTGCTAGCTTTTTTGCTGCTCTTTGTGAACAATTACTAAGCTGTCCCCTCTTTATTCTGTTTTTTTAAATGTTTAATTTGAATTATTTTTCTAATCAGGGCCAGTGCAAGGGTATTAGACACCCTAAGGGAATCTTACAGCTTTGTGTCTGGCCCTCTCCACATATAATTTAAAATTATGCATCTATAACACAAGATTTTACAGGAAAAAGGACACTCAAAGTACAATTTTTTTGAAGTAAAAATATCACAACATGTATATTGTATTTACATGCACTGTTGTGGTGTCAACCAGAAAACCTTCATAAAAGTTAAAAAGATGTTTGGAACACATATGATAGGACTATTTGTAAAATATAGTAGGTGTGGGCTTGGTCCTCAGAAATCCATGAGCAAACTAAATTACAATTACAATATAATAAACCTCCCATTCCAAAACAGCACTAACTGCCAGAACTCAATTACAACCCTAACTATGAAAAGGCAGCATTTCAATTATTACAGCAGGTCCCTAAAGCACCAATTTACCTCCTATTAGGAAAACAAACAAGCCAAGTTGCTATAGATCCCTACATAGAAACAACGTTAGCAGAATACTGAACCTCACTCACATATGCAATATGCAAGAACACACAGACCCTCACCAAATACAGAATAAAGTGACCATCAAGTATAAATGGAAAAGTGCATACAAAACCTTAACTAGAAACCGCAAGTCAGACTGTATGTAATGCACCAATGGAAAAACAGAAACCACCATTCCTCAGAAAACATCAAGCAATGAAATCAAGAAAAATAAAGCATCAATCATTATAATACAACCATACTCATAAAAAGAATTATTTCAAAACAGCTGAACAGAATAACATCCAATAATTAAAAACTCATAATATATATTTTTTTAATTTCCCAAATACCAATAAAATATTTTAAAACATCATTCAGATCAAATAACATCTGATTAATTAAAATCAATAAGAACAAAAAAAAAAAAAATCATTCACTCTCCATACCTGGGAACATTTGACTTCCAGTCACTGTGAGATTGTCATGGATTAGTGGGAGGAGAAAGGTGATGCACAAACTTTCTCCTCTCTCATATACACACATGTTCATTCTCATGCTGACATACACATATACACTGGCTCCCTCCCTCTGGTACCTCAGGCACATGCATGCATGCACATACACACACACACCAAACATACACACCAGCTCTCTCGCTCTCAGGCACACACACACACACGCTGGCTCCATCTCTCTCAGGCATGCATGCACACACACGCTGGCTCCCTCTTTCTCAGGCACACACACACACACTGGCTCCCCTCTCTCTCAGACAGACAGACACACACACAGACTGGGTCCATCTCTCTCAGGTATGCACGCACACACGTTGGCTCCCTCTCTCTCAGGTGCACATACGGGCTTCCTCTCTCTTAGGCACACATACACACACACTGGCCCCCTCTCTCTCCGGCGCGCGCACGCACACACACAGGCTCCCTCCCTCTCAGTCATGCACAAACACTGGCTCCTCCTCTTTCAGGCACGCAGACACACACTGGCTCCCTCTTTCTCAGGCAGACACACATACACACACGCTGGCTCCCTCTCTCAGGTACACTGGCTCCCGCTATCTCAAGCACACACACACATCCTCACACAGGCTCTCTTTTCGCACACATACCCACATACAAGCTCCATCTCTCTCTTGCAAACACACACTTACACAGACTCCTCCCTTCACTTGGGCTCTCTCTCTCACTCACAAAAACACACTCTCACAAAATCCCTCTCACACACATCCTCAATCAGGCTCCAAATCACAGACATACATACACAGTGCCTCTGTCGTCTTCAGCCGCAAGTGGGATGGGGGTCTGCACACGGCCTACTGAGCCTCCCTCGACTTCACCTGCGAGAGAGATGAATTCCCAGCCACTGGGGACTCCATTATTTTCAGCCGTGAGCGGGATGGGCTCCGCTTGCAGCCACCAGGCCTCCATAGTCTTCAGCCGAGAATGGGATGGGCTCCACTCGTAGCGCACCCAGCATCTCCAAATACTACGCAGTAGAGGAATTCTGCATTTTGCAGCAGTAGAGCAGAATTCCCCCGGGAGTAAAGTGGTGGTGCACTGCACACCCCTTTCTAAAGCTGGTGCTGCCTGTGCACCATTGTGTAATATAGACACTATGCCCCTGCTGTCCATCACATTAAGTTACTCCCGGGGGAATTCTGCGCTACTGCAGGGTGCAGAATTTGTGCAGAATTCCCCTCCTTCGCAAAAGTTTCTTTTGTTGCGCAGAATTTTAAGATGCCAGGCGGACCGTAAGCGAAGCCCATCTCGCTCTCAGCTGAAGATGAAGGAGGCCCCTATGGACCACGATTGGAGCACATCCCGCTCACAGTTGAAGATGGAGGAGGTCTGGCGGGCTGCAATTGGAGCCCATCCTGCTCACAGCCGAAGCTGGAGGCCTGGAAGGCGGCGAGTGGAATCCATCCCGCTCATGGCCAAAGTTGAGGGAAGCCTGGTGGACCGCGAGCGGAGCCCATTCTGCTCATGACTGAAGACAAAGGTGGTGCCGGTGGGCTGTGAACAGAGTCCATCTCATTCGCGGCCAAAGTTCAGGGAGACTGAGGGTGGGCTTCAAGTGTAGCCCATCCTGCTCACGACTGGAGTGGAAGGAGGCTTAGCGGACCACGAGTATAGGACATCCCGCTCATGGCTGAAGAAAGCCCCAGTGGGCCACGAGCAGAGCCCATCCTGCTCATAACAGAATTAGAGAGAGAGAGAGAGAGAGAGAGAGATTTGGAGCCTGAGTTCCTGAGTGAGGGTGTGTGAATATGTAAGAGGGAGCTCGTGTGAAGGTGTGTCTGTGTGCAGGGGTGTATTAATGTGTAAGAGAGAGGAGGAGCCTGTGTGTATGCATATTTACCAAAGAGAGATGGAGCCTATGTAAGGGGAGAGGAGTGTGTGCACAAGAGAGGGAGCCTGTATAAGGGTAAGTGTGTGAGTTTGTGTATATATGCGAGAGAGAGAGAGAGAGAGAGAGGGAGTTTGGGTATGTATGTATGTGAGAGACAGAGAGAGAGAAGGAGCCTGTTTGAGGGTGAGTGTTTGAGAGAAGGACAGAGGGAGCCTGTATTGGGGGGGGGGGCTGAGAGAGAGCACGAGTGCTTGGATGAAGGGGTGTGTTTCAGAGAGGGGACAGAGGGAACCTGTTTGAGGTAGCCTGTGTGACAATAAGTGGGTGTGTGAAAGAGGAAAAGAGCCTGTGTGGGGGTGTATGTGTGAGAGGGAGTGTGTGCGTGGGGGGGGGTGTACAGAGGGAGCCAGTGTGAAAGGCTGTATGAGAATGGTCAAACTGTAGGAGTGGATGGCACAGGGTGGGAATAGTGGAAGGGGTTGAGCCTGGAAGGGGAGGAGAGAGATAGTGAAAAGCGGAGAAGTTAGAGCCTGGGATGACAGAGTGAAAGGGGTCTGGCTAGGGGAGTAGGGAGAGAGTGGAAGGGACACTCCAACAGTGTACTTCTGGGGGAATTCCGCTCAAAATATTTAAAACTCTGCATTTTTTTAATAAAGCAGAGTTGCTTTCCTGCAACAGGTGTTCTCAGAGGATAGCAGGATGTTAGAGCATCGGGCTCATCTGATGATGTCATTCATGTGAGGACTAATAGAATGAGCCTTGATATGACTCCCAAGATGCAGTCCCGCTTGGGCATAACAGAAGGAGATGCAATCTGCTAGCCAATTAGATATTGTCTGTTTGGCAACACCCAATCTATTTCTATCAAAAAATAAATAAATAAAAAGTTGGGTGGACTATCTATGGGCTTCTGTCCACTTCGGGTTCGCTTGAAGTCCAAACACTGCAGTGCTCATTCGCCTTGGTACGAATGGGGCCTGGGAAACACAATTGGCAGGACAATTGACTGGTTAAGATGAAAATCCGTTACCACCTTAGGCAGGAATTTAAGGTGCGTATGCAAGACGACCCTGTCATGATAGAACTTAGTATAAGGTGGATAAGTCACTAAGGCCTGGAGCTCACTGACCCTGTGCACTAAAGTGACCGCCAACAAAAATATGACCTTCCAGGTCAGGTACTTCAGATCACAGGTGTTCAGTGGCTCAAAAGGAGCTTTCATCAGCTGAGCTAACACCACACTGAGGGCCCAAGACACAGCGGGACGCCTTAGGGGAGGCTTCAACTGAAGCAGGCCCCGCATGAAACATACAACTATAGGCTACTCAGAGATGGGCATACTATCTACACTGAGGTGGTAAGCACCAGTCACACTAAGATGAACTCTAACGGAGTTGGTTTTAAGCCAGCTTTCAATAGGTGTAGAAGATAGTCAAGCAGTTTTTGTGTGGGGCAGGAGAATTGATCTAGGGCCTTCTGCTCACACCACACAAAAAACCTCCTCCACTTCAGTCCATAGGACTTTCTAGTGGAAGGCTTTCTGCAAGCCACCAGGACCTGAGACACATCCTCTGAAAGATCAAGTGGCTTCAGCATTAACCTCTCAACATCCAGGCTGTGAGCGACAGGGTCTGGAGGTTGGGATGCCGTAGCCTACCTTGATCTTTTGTGATGAGATCTGGGGAAGTCCCTAGACTGATCGGTTTCTGGATGGACAACTCCTGCAGAGTGGAAACCAGACCTGTCTCTGCCAATGAGGGGCTATGAGGATCATAGCCCCTCATTGGCAGATCATAGCCCCTCTGTCCTCGTGAAGCTTCAAGAGAGTCTTCGCCATTAAGGGAATCGGAGGATACACATATAGCATGGACACCCCGATGACAGGCAAGGGTGTTTGAGGCTGGTTTCCAGCTGATCTGTACAGGGTGCAAAACAGAGACACCTTTCTGTTGCAGGGAAACCAAACAGATCTAGGTCTGGGCTTCCCCAGAGGCAGAAAATCCAATTCCCTACCCCCCTGGTCCAGGGACCACTTGTGGGGTCTGAAAGCTCAACTCAGCCTGTCCACTACCATGTTCTCCGTTCCAGCCAGGTACATGGCCCTCAGCACCATTCTGTGGGACAGGGCCCAAGACCAGATCTGGACCGCTTCCTGACACAGGAGGTATGATCCCGTGCCTCTCTGCTTATTGACATACCATATGGCTACTTGGTTGTCAGTCTGGGTCAGGGCAACTTTGTTGGACAGCTGATCTCTGAAAGCCCATAGCGCATACCTGATCACCTGAAGCTCCAGGAAGTTGATCTAACAAGAACGTTCCTGAGTGGACCACAGTCCCTGGGTGCCGAGCCCATCTACATGAGCTCCCCACCCCAGGGTAGATGCATCTATGTTTAGCACAATTTGAGGAAGGAGACTCTGAAAGGAAATCCCCCGTTTCAGATTGGAAATTACCTTCTACCAGGATAAAGAGTCCCTGAGAAGCAGGATGACTTAGATGCAATCCTGGAGGCTCTGAGTGGCCTGGTGCCACTGTGCCCTCAGGATCCTCTGTGCTATGCACATGTGTAAGTGTGCCAAGGGAGTGACATGGACAGTCGCAGCCATATGGCCCAACATTCTTAACATGTGCCAGGCTGATATCTTTTGGCTCTGTTGCACCTCTGGAGCGGCAGAAAGGCCCTGGCCTGAACCATGTCTATCTAGGCTCCGATGAAGTCTAATTGAGGTGATGGTCTGAGATAGGACTTTGGGTAGTTGAGAACAAACCCTAGTGACTCCAACACCTGAATGGCCAAGTGCATGGACCGGGTAGCTCCTGCCTGAGACGTACTCTTGACCAGCCAATTGTCCAGATACGGGAAATCATGCACTCCCAGTCTGTGGAGGTGTGCTGCCACCATGGCCAGGCATTTTGTGAAGACCCATGCGACAGATGTGAGCCCGAATGGCAACACCCAGTACTGGAAGTGCTGTTTTCCCAGCAGAATTCGGAGATACTTTCTGTGACCGGGGAAGATCTCGATATGAGTGTACGTGTCCTTTTTTTCTGCGGAGCGGTGAGCCTCACAGTTTGAGCAAAAAAAATTTGGCATTTTGTCTTGTGGAAAACTTTGATTTTTGCGGTTTTTCACAATCTTTTTCCTTTGGTCCGTATGCAGGGTCCCTCTTGGTGCCTCCCCGTAGTGCCCCGTCAGGGTTTTTGGCATTTGGCAAGTTTTTTTTTGTAATTGGTTCCCCCCATGGTGGTGGTGCCTCAGTGCCCATTGTTCATAGATATCCACTGCCATCATTCAGTCTTTTCCCCATTTGTTTTAGACCCATCATGGCCACGTCTGATTTCCGCCAAAGTCCCCAATGCCCGAGGACCATGTCGATCACCGATCCTCATGATGTTTGCATCCTCTGTTTGGGGGCATCGCATGATGTCTTGAGTTGCTGCTTGTGCTCCCAGATGGCCCCAAAGGGATATCTGCTTTGACTCAACAAGATGGACTACCTCTTTGGGTCGAAGAAGTCAGACTTCGGAATCAGCAGCAACGGCACCAGAAGACCTTGCAGCTGCACCAATGGACACCACACCATTGACATCGGTGGGACCATCAGTTCCATCAAGGTCACCGGTGGATAGGGGCGCCAGAGACTGACCGTTGTCTATCTCCTCCAGGCCAAAGATGCCGGGGTGATCGTCCTCAACCTCGGCCCTGGGAAAAGACTGGGCCAAGCATCATGGAAAAACTAAGACGCATCGGCACTGGTCCCCATCAATACACAGGGAAGCATTGGCTTTAGCTGCTATGCCCCCAAAGTGACCCCGTGGCAAGGAGCGCTCAACCTCCACCGGTCCTGGTGCCACTTGACTATCCCCCTCACGGGTCCAAAGAAGATCTGGCCGCGTCTCCTTCCTCCCATTCAGTGTTGGCATCGGCAACATTTGAGGAGGAGCTGAAGTGTCAAGACCAGCTAGCAGTGGAGCGAGAGCTGCAGGGCTTTGGTCCCTTGGCACAGACGCTGGTGCTGCCCATCCTCGTACCACTTCTGGAGCTCAATGTGCTCATCTGTCCCTTAACGACCCAGCTGGTGCCCAGCGAGGAACCAAGGACTCCACCTACCAATACAGTGGTCATTGCAGGTTCCTCCTCCAAGGAAGCTCGGCCAAGGCCTGTAGTCCCTGTCCAGTTCCATTGGTGCCTGCAACTCTGGACATTGGCTGAGCACTTAGGGCCCATCCCCGGTGGTATACAGTGAGGATGAGGGCTCCTGTGAGCCCTGGGGGGGATGATCAGACAGAGTCCTCCTTTGAGGTTTCAGATGGTCTCTCGTCAGAACCTTCTCCTCCAGAGGAGTGAAGGAGGTCTCTGTCTGAGGACTTAACCTTCGCACTTTTTGTGAGGGTGATGGCGGAGGCCATCACATTCCAACTTTTGACTGAAGACGACACCAGGCACAAAATGCTTGAGGTTCTTCAGTTTGTGGAGCCTCCTAAGGAGACTGTGGCAGTCCCAATGCTCATGCTCAATTTAAAAAATCCCTGTTTGTGGATATTTTATTTACTATAGCTAATCCCCTCTTGTCCTTACCTGTGTTGGTTAAAGAACTAGATAAATTTGAAAAAGTTTCAGGGTTTAAGATTAATATAAGCAAGTCAGAATTGCTAAATATATCCCTAGATGAAACTCAAATACGTCAGGAGAAATTTCCTTTTAAGTGGGCAAAACAGGGCATTCAATATTTGGGAGTTCAGGTAGGGGTGGATTGGAGGCAATTGTTTGAAATGAATTATATTCCTTAAATGGAGAAAACAGCTAGAGACTTGGATCTATGGTCCCAATATAATTTCTCATGGTTAGGATGGATTGCATCTATTAAAATGACAATATTACCTAGATGGATTTATCTTTTTCACACACTCCCTATTGAGATTCCGCTTAGTTTCTTGCAATTACTTCACAAAAACGTTTTTCATTACATTGGAGGAGAAGGCCTCCAAGGGTGGGAAGAAGCGTGCTTTTCTTGAATAAGACTAAAGGTAGTTTGGCCGTTCCTGATTTTGAGAAATACTATTTACCTGCTCATTTGAGGGCTATTTATTTTTGGTCTTCTAAATCCAACCTAAAGCAGTAGGTGTACCTCAAACAGGCGAATCTATCGCATGGATCACTTTATTCCAGAGTATGAAGCTTGCAGGAGGTGGGTGATTATTGTAAAAGGGTAAATCCTTTTATGGCTTTGACAATTAAGATTTGGTGTAAATGGAGGAAATGGCCGACGGACCACGATATACAGGGTGTTTCAAAAAGATGGACGCATTGTGAAATATATTGCTTTGAAATTGGGTCCATCATTTTGAAACACCCTGTATATTCTCCTATGATGCCACTGGGTGTTTATAGGGCGGGCGGGGGGGACAGTGTATACCTGGCTCTATGAGTGATTTCTGCCGGTGGAACTAGGTGGAGGGTTGCTGCTGCGGCCAATTGTTTGCTAATTCGGAATTGTTAGGATTTGAAGATCTAAAATTGTATTTTGTCTTATCTAAGTCTGAGTATTGTAGATATATATAACTGTCACATTGTTTTTCTCGCTATCCTATTCGGGGGCCAGGTAGTTTGTGAATTCTCTGATTTTGAAAATTTATTTATTTATTTATTTAAGGGTTTTTATATACCGCAGTACGTAAGGAAATACATCACCGCGGTTTACATTAAACAATAACTTAGCAACAGGCTTTACATTGACATTCTTAATAGGTATTAAATAAACTAACATCCATATAACAGTTTTGACGGAAAACAGGCTGAACAGACTGTGGACCATCCAATAAAGTATAACATACCATTAAACTATTGATGTAACTATTAAACCTTAACAAACCAACACAAAAACTGAATAGTATCTAAAACAATACCAGTTCTGAGAGTAGATACAATTTCTATATTGCACCGAAGACATTTCTGTTATTTAAAGCTATTTATTTAAATGTATGTTATCAGCAAATTGCAAAAAAGGGTATAATTTCTAGAATTTATATGATGTTGTTCTCTAAGCAGGCTACTCCATTTAGACATGTTCTAGGATGAGAAACAGGGGGGACTCTTGGTCTGATAAAAAATTGGGAGACATGCTGTACAGCAATAGTTCGATTTCTGCAGATATAGTTGACACTAATTGCAAAATTTTGTTTAGATGGTACATTATGCCCTTAAAGCTACACAAGATTTATTCTAGCCACTCTGATAATTGTTGGAGACAATGTGGACTAGTGGGATTGTTTTATCATATCTGGTGGTCCTGTGCAAAGTTGAGAACTTTTTGGATGTGGATTGAGACGGTGATTAAGGAAATTATTTCTGTGACTATTCCTTTTTATTCTGGGATATATTTTCTCTCTTTGTATCAGAGCGATTGGCCTTATGCAGTGAGGGGATATTTTAGAGGGCTTTAAGATCATGAAAGGTCTTGAAAGAGTAGATGTGAATCGGTTATTTACACTTTCGGATATCAGAAGGACTAGGGGGCATTCCATGAAGTTAGCAAGTAGCACATTTAAGACTAATCGGAGAAAATTCTTTTTCGCTCAACGCACAGTTAAGCTCTGGAATATGTTGCCAGAGGATGTGGTTAGTGCAGTTAGTATAGCTGGGTTAAAAAAAGGTTTGGATAAGTTCTTGGAGAAGTCCATTAACTGCTGTTAATCAAGTTTACTTAGGGAATAGCCACTGCTATTAATTGCATCAGTAGCATGGGATCTTCTTACTGTTTGGGTAATTGCCAGGTTCTTGTGGTCTGGTTTGGCCTCTGTTGGAAACAAGATGCTGGGCTTGATGGATCCTTCGTCTGACCCAGCATGGCAATTTCTTATTTTCTTATGAGGTCTGTGATGAATCATATATTGTGTGCAACACAGAAAGAAGTGGCAGCTCACTGGCAAAGGGGGACATCCCATCACAAACTTCATTTCTTCAGAGGATCTGGACTATACATTACATGAGTTATTTATCAGCCATTAGGAAAGACAAGGTTGCATCTCATGTGTGATATGGAAGCCCTTTCTTCTTTGGTATCTTTATTTTATTTATTTGCTTTTATATACCAACATTCGTTGGCGTACATCACATCGGTTCACATCATAACAGCTGGAATAATATGACTAGAGGTCGTACTATTTTATATTTTAACATTAACTGTGATTGGTACTAAATATATTTTGATTGCGAACTTTAAAACGAACTTTAAAACAAGTGGCAATAAACCTTGGAGGGTGAACATGTAACAAGTAAAACATTTAACAAGAATAACGATAGATGTTAAAGGAAGGTTATTGGAGTGGAGAGTCAATATTGGAGGCCGATTGTACAATGTTTGCAATAGAGAGTCTAAGAAGTAAAGTCTGCAGAGTGGGAAGTTCTTGGTTTAGCTGTGAGCTAAAGGGATATGGGGGAGGGTGCTAGTGGGGAAAGAGGTGGGGGGGAGGTGAGGGGGGGGCGAGGGGGGGGGGGGGGGGAGGGGGGGTTAGGTTGTGTGTTGGTAGGCTTTGAGGAATAGCCATGTTTTCAATTTCTTTTTGAATGTGTGGATGGAGGGTTCCAGTTTGAGTTGGGAGGGAAGCTTGTTCCAGAGGGTGGGGCCCGCTACAGAGAAAGTGCGTTGTCTGGTGGAGGTGAGGTGTGCTAGTTTAGTGTGGGGTATGATAAGTAGGCTCGTGTTTTGAGATCGCAGGTTTTTCTGGCTGTGGTGTAGTTGGGGAGGGTCGTTGGTCCACTTGATATTTTGGTTGTTGACGGTTTTGTGAAGTATGGTGAGAATTTTGTATTGTGATCTGTGTGATATGGGGAGCCAGTGGAGTTCTTTTAGTATTGGGGTGATGTGTGAGGAACGGTTGATGTTTGTGAGAGATCTGGCTGCTGCGTTTTGAAGCAGCTGGAGAGGTTTTAAGGTGGAGGCGGGCAGTCCAAGGAGGAGGGAGTTTCAGTAGTCCAACTTGGATAGTATGAGGGATTGTAGCACTGTGCGGTAATCATAGTGGAAAAGAAGTGGTTTGAGTTTTTTGAGGACTTGTAGTTTGTAGAAGCCCTCTTTGATTGTCATGCTGGTGTGTTTTTTCATGTTGAGATCTGAGTCAAGGGTGAAGCCGAGATCGCTGACCTCATTGGTGAGGGAGGTGTATGGTTGGCTAGAGGAGAAGTCTTTGTTGGTTTTGGTGAGGGTTTGTTTGATATGTGTAGTATTTCAGTTTTTTTGTGGTTAAGGGTGAGGGATATCTGCGAGAGGAGGTTCTTTATTTGGGTGACGAGGGTGTCCCAGAGTGCGATGGTGTTGGTTAAACTTTCTTTGATAGGGAGAAGAATCTGGACATCGTCTGCGTAGATGTAGAAAACGAGGTTCATGCTGGAGAGGAATTTACAGAGCGGGAGCATATATATATTGAACAGGGTTGATGAGAGGGATGATCCTTGTAGAACTCTGTGGGGGAGTGGGTATTGGTCCGATTCACAGTTGAGGTGAACTTTGTAGGATCTGTTGGATAGGTATGATTGAAACCAATTGAGGGTGTTTTCGCTTAGACCGATCTCCACCAGTCATGTCATGAGTATGTCATGGTTTACGGTGTCGAAGGCGGCAGAGATGTCCAGTAGGATGAGGAGGTAAGAGTGACCGGTGTCGATGCTTCTCAGTGCTGTGTCTGTGAGCGATAAGAGGAGAGTCTCGGTGCTTAGGGATTTTCTGAAGCCATGTTGGTTGGGGTACAGGATGTTTTGATTTTCTAGGTGCTCGGATAGTTGGAGGTTCACGTGTTTCTCGATGATCTTGGATATGAAGGAGAGATTTGAAATTGGTCTGTAGTTGGAGAGGTCAGAGGGGTTGAGATGTGGTTTTTTGAGGATGGGTTTAATTATGGCACATTTCAGTGCTTTCGGGAAGATGCCTTGTTCAAGTGAGGTGTTGATTATGTCTGCGATGGGTTTGGCGATGATATCAGGGATGAGTTTGAGAGTCTTGACTGGGATTGTGTCGATGGGGTGTGATGCTGGGTTGATTTTCTGGATGAACTTCTTTACTTCGGTTGAAGCGATGGGCTCAAAATTGGTCCAGGTGGTTGGTATTTCGCTGGATGGGGTTGGTGATTCTTCTTTTGTGTGGAGATTGGGAGATATGAGTTTGGTGGTTTTCTCAGAGAAGAAACAGGAAAGTTCATCACAGGTCTTTGCGTTGCTGTCTGAAGATGGGGTGAGGTGGTTGGGTTGCATCAGTTTGGCGATGAATTCAAATAGTGCTCTGGGGTTGTGTTGGTGCTGATGAATTTTTTTTCTGTAGAATTCACGCTTGGCGTTGTCGGTGTCAGTTCTGTAAAGGTAGAGTAGTGTTCTGTATCTGTCGAGGTGAGGAGGAGTGGGATTTCTTCTCCAGGTTTTTTCAGCTTGACGAAGGAGTCTTTTGGTATTTTTCAGTTCAGGAATGTACCATGGAGTTTTGTGGGAGTTGCTGTTGGGGATAGTTTTGGATATGATGGGGCATTTGGTTTTGGCGATTTCTGCATTGATGTCCATCCAGGAGCTGATGGCTGTGTTTGGATCTTTGAGGTCTAGAGTGGTTAGGGCACTGGGGAGGTATTCAGCAATGACATCGCTGGGGCATGGTTTGGGGAAGCAGATGTATTTTTTGGATTCACTTGGTGTGGGCTGGTGGGTTTTGAAGAGAAGTGAGGTCTGGATGAGTTTGTGGTCGGACCAAGGAATGCTGGTGGTGGTGGGTGGTCTGTTGGTAGTTGAGATTTTGCTGTTGATGAAAATGAAGTCGAGGGTGTGTCCTGATTTTTGCGTTGGGGAGTAAATGATTTGCTTGAAGTCCATAGCGTTCATGGTGTCGAGAAGGAGTTTGCATTGTGGAGGTAGTGGGGATGAGTCCATGTGGAGGTTGAAATCTCCCAGTATTATGGCTGGTAGGTCCATGTTGATTTGTGAGGAGATGGTTTCGATGAGGGTGACTTAGGTTATTGGGAGGGGCGTATAGTAATAGGATTTGGAGGTTTTTGGATTTAAATAGGCCTATTTCTAGTGGAGGTGAGGTGGTAATAGGGATGCACATGAGGTTGAGCTTTTTACGTGCTATGAGGAGAAGGCCACCTCCTTTTTTTCTTGGTCTGGGTAGTGATAAGATGTTGTATGTTGCGTGTGGTAATTGGTTGATTAGGGCTGTGTCGGATTTTTTGAGCCATGTTTCGGTGATGCATAGGATGTCTGGGTGAGTGTCTGTTAGGAGGTCGTGAAGGATGTGGATTTTTTTTAGAGATAGATTGTGCATTGATGAGTAACAGAGATATTATTGAAACTGCGGCGAGTGGGATGTTGCGGGTGGTGGGGATAGGGGTGAGGCGTCTGGGGTGTGATGGGGTGAGATGTCTGGTGGACGGGGGCAATTGCAAAGGGGGAGCGGTGGCCGGTATCACTGGCTTGGGTGTGTAGGGCTTTGAGTCGGGGGGGGCAGAGCTGGAAGGGCTGCGCTGGTGGCGGGAGGGTGGAGATTTATTCACGGGGTGGAAGCTCGGGAGGGCGTCTAGGGGTTGTTGGCAGTGGATGCTTGAGGGGAGCAGAGCTGGGGGGGCTGGGAGGGGTTGGCGGATAGGAGGTGGGGAGGGGTGGAAACAGGAGCGGGAGGGGGCAGCACAATGGGGCGGCGCAAAGGGGCACACTAAGGGGCCGGACCCTTAATCGCGCTCCTTTGGTGCGCGATGCGTGGCGCCTAGGTAGGAGCTATTTAAATCCCCTATCGGTGCTTTTTTGATGTCGGCGGCGGCTGGGGGGGCTTCGAAGGCATTCGGGTCCTGCGAGCTGGGGCGGCAGGTCGAGGCGGGCCTCCACTGACCCCGATGGGTCGCCGCCGATCGTGGTGGAGGCTGAGGAGGCGAGGGCCGGCCGCGTGGAGAAGGAAGGACGGCGCCTAGGTAGGAGCTATTTAAATCCCCTACCGACGCTTTTTTGATGTCGTCAACAGTATAAACAGTTAAAGTAAATTTAGACATTTTAGGTGACACTATATAAGCAGTTTTCCTTATTTTAGAGTCAATCAGTTTTACTTTTATGATACTTTGTATCACCTAGCTTACCTTTATTTGATGTACTTTATTTTCTGAACCACCAGAAGGTTGGATGGGGGAGGGGATATAATCGACACAACTTTTACAGTGTTATATCCTTCCATTTTGTATTGTTATTGATGTTATTGCCAATGGTGGCATGTGGTTTTAGGATTTATCATTGTTGCTTGTGATATACTAATAAAGAATAAATAAAAAAAATGTTGATAACTGCACAGAGAAGAAGCTGCTATCGTTATTCATATTGAGCATGTCTTCATCCTACAATTTAGCTGGTACTGCCAGACACAAATTCACAGAATTTTATGGCTGGATGTCACTCACATTTAATGGCTAATTCAGCCTGCTTATTGATGGAAAAAGCTTGGTACATTAGCACCACAAGCTCTAGAAAAAAGGGTTCTGATGAGGACTGATCCAAGCAATCTCTTGTCTCTGGATTCACTCTGGATTCACTCTTGCTTCCTCTTCCATGATGCACAAAGGGGAAAGCCGACAGTCGCTCAGCAGCGCATGGTTCGGAGAGAGGTATCTTTAAAGGATACTAATGATGCATTAGAATTAGGGCATCCCGACAGTAAGGTTCCAATAATTAGAAAAGTAGTCCAAGTGCCTGTAACTAAAAACTCACCTGAGCTAAAAAATTCTAACTTATCCCTATCAATTAAAAAGCAGAATGAAAATACAAACAAAAAACAAACTTTGAAATGTTTGTATGCTAATGCCAGAAGTCTAAGAAGTAAGATGGGAGAATTAGAATGTATAGCAATAAATGATGACATAGACTTAATTGGCATCTCAGAGACATGGTGGAAAGAGGATAACCAATGGGACAGTGCTATACCGGGGTACAAATTATATCGCAATGACAGAGAGGAGCACTCGGGAGGAGGTGTGGCACTTTATGTCCGGGATGGCATAGAGTCCAACAGGATAAACATCCTGCATGAGACTAAATACAAAATTGAATCTTTATGGGTAGAAATCCCTTGTGTGTCAGGGAAGACTATAGTGATAGGGGTATACTACCGTCCACCTGGTCAAGATGGTGAGACGGACAGTGAAATGCTAAGAGAAATTAGGGAAGCTAACCAAATTGGTAGTGCAGTAATAATGGGAGACTTCAATTACCCCAATATAGACTGGGTAAATGTATCATCGGGTCACGCTAGAGAGATAATGTTCCTGGATGGAATACATGATAGCTTTATGGAGCAATTGGTTCAGGAACAGACGAGAGAGGGAGCAATTTTAGATCTAATTCTCAGTGGAGCACAGGACTTGGTGAGAGAGGTAACAGTGGTGGGGCCGCTTGGCAATAGTGATCATAATATGATCAAATTTGATTTAATGACTGGAAAAGGAACAGTGTGCAAATCCAAGGCTCTCGTGCTAAACTTTCAAAAGGGAAACTTTGATAAAATGAGAAAAATTGTTAGAAAAAACTGAAGGAGCAGCTACAAAAGTAAAAAATGTCCAAGAGGCGTGGTCATTGTTAAAAAATACCATTCTAGAAGCATAGTCCAGATGTATTCCACACATTAAGAAAGGTGGAAAGAAGGCAAAATGATTATCGGCATGGTTAAAAGGGGAGGTGAAAGAAGCTATTTTAGCCAAAAGATCTTCATTCAAAAATTGGAAGAAGGATCCAACAGAAGAAAATAGGATAAAGCATAAACATTTCCCAGTTCCTGCAAAATGAAGGGAATGAGCGGTTCTAGTTCCTCCTTTTGAAATAAGCGTAACACCCGAGGATCGTCCCCCTCGAAGGGGGGGTTAGGAAACAGCGGGTCAACATCCGGATCTGGAATTGGGACCGGCGGCGGCTGTGGCGGATCTGGAGGCAGCGGGATCTCTGGTACCACCTTAACTGAGCCCTGGCCCTCCGACACCTTCGGAGGTTGCGGAGGAAAAATTTGTGGGTTTTTTGGAGGGGGGGGTCCAGAGATGGATCTTCCACCTGCTGTAAGCTGGCTAAATAGGACTTGTGCATAAGAAGCACAAACTCCTCGGAGAAACAAGACTTAGACTTCCCGGGGGAGGGGGGGAGGAAAAGGTCAGGTACCCCCCTCCGGGGCATGAGGGGGGCTCAAATCTGGAGGAGAAACTAAAAAAAATCGGGCTCACCTTCCTCCTGCACATCCGATTCTGCATTTGAGCCTGCTTCCAAGATGTCCGCCGTTCCCGCGGTTTTCCGGGCTGGCCACGCGGCAGGGAACTCGCCCCCGGATCCCTGCAGGAGAGGGGACCGATGAGGGAACCTCCCCACCCGGTAGGCACCCTGACCAGAGGCCTCCGTGGGAAAAACATGTGGCAGACTCTCCACATGCTTTACAGGCGCTGGAATGGGGCATCAGCGCTGAAGAAAAAAAAAACAGCTGAGCTGTGCAGGGCTGAAGTCGGTCAGCAGAGGCAGCAACTGAACTCTGCATGCTGCCGGAGCTGTCCACAGTTCTTAAAAAGTAACAAATACAAGTAACAAATACAGTCCTGCTTGTACCCTTTTTTTTTTTTTTTTTTTTTTATTAAACTGCTCAGCTAAGCCAGGGGAAAAACACTCCCTGAGAGGGTACTGTTTTACAGTGGACAGCTAGATAATGGGGGAGGGACTGGACCACCAGTATCACCCTAGATGGTCACCGGGAAAAAGGGGCCTAGAATGGGCAAGCCCCCTCCCCCCTAGGCTCCCAGCAGAGCGGAAAGACCGAACTGTCTCTGTGAGGAAAAAAAGGGAGAAAACTTTCAAAGTCGTCCTTTTTTTTTTTTTTTTTTTTTTTTTAACAAGAATTTAATGCCTGCTTGATCCAGACCAAAAGTAAAGAAAATCCCCTTAGGAAAACTAAGGGAAGAAGAAGAAGGGGAACCGTAGGTTCAGCTGCCTGCACCTGCTGGAGACAGACGAATACTGAAGGGCTGCAGGGTAGGCTCTCTCCTGATATAGGATACCTTTACAGTTTTGGTCTGTCTCCACCTGCTGGACAGCAGGCTCAACCCATGGTCTGGACTGATCCGGATACGTACAGGGAACATCAGGAGTTCCTGCTGACCTGCTTCCCAAGGGCTGCCTGCTACTTTCACTTGGGAAGGGTGGTCACCTGACCATCCCCCTCTCCTTCCCTGGTACAAACTTGGCAAAGCCCCAATGGCAAAACTCTCCCACATGGTCTCCCAGAACCTGGACACTTCTTCCCATGCTCTGCGGGAGCAGCCATGTTGCCTGAGCTGCACAGCTGCCTGAAATGAAATAGCACTGCTACTTACCCTTTATTTTCCCCCGAGCACCTCTCTGATTGCTCCTGTACTGCGTGAAAAGACAGACTCCAGCTGACCATTTCCTTTCTTTGTGTTTCCTTTTCAAACAAAACGTTTACTGCATAAACACAAAACTTAAGGGTACTTTCCTGCTCCAAAGGTCCTGACAGCAGGTTCCTTCTTTTCCCCCGATAACAAAAGAGGAGATAGTGGATTAAGAGAGGAGAGGAGGGGGAAAATAGAGAACCCGTACAACTGGTTTTCAGACCCTCTCATCCACAGGATCAAGCGAGATGAGGTGCCACTGATCCCCTCCTCCTGCTCTTCCCTAGTCAACTAGGGGGGGTAATCTAAAGCTAACCTAACCAGTCCTGGGAGCAATTTGTCCACCAGAATCTTCAGACTGCAGGTTTAGCACCTTTATCATCTGCTGGAGACAGAGAAATACTGAAATGCTGCAGGTGGCACAGTTCCTTATGTAGGCTATTTCCAGCAAAGCTTTTATTCTGTCTCCATCTGCTGGCAGGGGAGAAAAACCTATGCATCTGGACTCATCTGGTGGACAATCTGGTAGAAGCTTGGTTTGCTGTACATTGTACTGCAATTTTTAAAAAGTTAATTTTACCAGAGAAGAAAAAGGGGACAATCTAAAAATTTAGAGAAATACTGCTGTAAAGAAACATATGTCCCTTTAGACAGGAGCTCATGAAAGTTTTTTTGGGGTTTTTGTTTTACCTGTTCCTGTAACTGTGGCCCCATTTTATCCTCCCAGTCCCTGACCCTGAGGGACAAATCCGTCTCCTGTGCATACTTTTGCGAATTTGCAATAAACAGTTCCTGGAAAGAGAAGAAAAATAGAAGATAGTTACACAGACAGCAAGAAAATCTCTCTAACAAAATGTCTATACCAATACCTCCCAAAATCCAAACCTGTTGACTACAGAGAGATTACATCTTAGAATACATACATATTTAAACTAGCTTTAGCAAAGCCAGCTGAGTATGTGTTATAATGCTATAAAATTCCCACAAAAAAAAAACTAAAATTGTCTCCATAACTTCAGTCATGTTAGGTTGAACAGGAATTGCATTCTCTCCTTTCGGTGATGCCCTCTGCATTCTGTTTTGATGCTCTCTACACCCTGTTGGGCTCTCTCAGGGTGTCTGTATTCTGTCCATGGCTTTCTATATGCCCCGCTGGCTCTCTCAGTGTGGCTGCATTCTGTTTGCTGGTCTTGCTATATCCTGCTGGGTTCTCTGGAGGTGCTTGTATTTATCCACTGTTCTTTTGGGGTGCCTTCATTCTGTCCACTACCTTCTCTATTTCCTGCTAGGCTCTCTCAGGGAGTTTGCATTGTGTCTGCTGCCCTCTCTATGCCCTACTGGGTACTCATGGGTGCCTGCATTTTGTTCACTGCCCTCTCAGGGTGCCTGTATTCTGTCTGCTGTTTTCTCTATATGCTCTGCTGACCTCTCTTGAGGTGCCTGCATTCTGTTCGCTGCTCTCTCTACCCTGCAGGGCTCCCTTACGGGCCGATACAGTAAAAACACGCAATTCAGTATCTTAATTTATTTAAATTAGGCCCGGCGGTAAAAAGAGGCGCTAGGGACACTAGTGCGTCCCTAGCGCCTCTTTTTTGACGGAAGCGGCGGCTGTCAGCGGGTTTGACAGCCGACGCTCAATTTTGCCGGCGTTGGTTCTCGAGCCCACTGACAGCCACAGGCTCGGAAACCAGACGCCGGCAAAATTGAACGCCCAGTTTTCGACCCGACAGCCGCGGGCCCATTTAAAAAAATGTTTTTTTTAATTTTTTACTTTTTTAAACATTCAGGACGACCTCCGACTTAATATCGCCATGATATTAAGTCGGAGGGTGCACAGAAAAGCAGTTTTTACTGCTTTTCTGTGCACTTTCCTGGTGCCGGCAGAAACTAGCGCCTACCCAAAGGTAGGCGCTAGTTTCTGAAAGCAAAATGTGCAGCTTGGCTGCACATTTTGCTTACTGAATCACGCGGGAATACTTAATAGGGTCATCAACATGCATTTGCATGTTGCGGGCGCTATTAGGTTCGGGGGGGGGGGGTTGGACGCGCTATTACCCCTTACTGAATAAGGGGTAAAGCTAGCGCGTCCAAAACGCACATGCAAATGCCAGCTAACAGTGCGCTCCGTCGGAGCGCACTGTACTGTATCGGCCCGTTAGTGTGCTTGCACTCCCATCAGGTCAGCAAGGCAAATCAAGGGTGCAGTAGCTGGAAAAGTCAATGTGTTCTTAAGTACTGAAGAGTAAGGAGACAGCGTTTTTGGGTTTTTTTTTTTTTTAAGTGTTTTTCCTTGACACCCTTAGTGCTTTATTAATACTGAACAAAGGGAGTTGCTGAAAACCCATGTATCTTTATCGACAGAAGATTCCAATAACAATATTTTACAAACTAAGCTCTAAACTTCAGACTATTTTACTTTAAACCAGTAGCACCAGATTCCTCAAAAAAAAAATAAATCAAATTTCCTGTTTCTTAACCTCTTGCTTTCTCTATAGGTTTTAGTTCATAAACATCATCTACTCTTCAAGAATGAAATTTTCAGATTCTTTTTGTTCCAGTTTGTAATTTTGTCAGTTTGAACTACCAACTGGGTTACCTAACAATTGTTAGTACTGCCACTTTAATTTCAATATATACACAGATTCTACAAGTGAATAAAAGAAGATTTCTCCAAACCAATTGCAGTGCAGGAGTTTCCTTCTTCCATATGTTGAGATACTGCTTTAACACAGTGGTTTCTGATCTAGTTGACCTTCTGAGCTGGAGTTGTCATTTATACACAATTCCAAGCAGGCATGGGGATACATTTTTAGGTCGAGCCCCAGCAAAGTGAAGTTGGCTACCTATAACAGGTGTTCTCTGGACTACAGAACAAGCAACCACACAAGCTGAGCGACGTCATCCATTGGTGCCAAGTCATAACTGTTTTCTATCAAGTCCAGAAAGTTTGACTTTGCTCTATGAGCATGCGCAGGCCCTTCCCAAGCTAGCATCCCCATGTTCAAGTCTTTTCAATCTCTTTCCAAGTTTGGTAAACTTACTGGTGAGGTGGGATGGATTGTATGGCTATTTATTCTGCTGTCCAAAGAGAACACCTGTTACAGATAAGCAACTTTGCTTTCTCCATGGGCAAGCACTACAAACAGCCACATAAGATGGGGTTCTCTAGCTGACAGTTGCTTGAAAGAGCTTTTCTTTTTTTTAATTTTTTATTTATGCAATCTTAGATAGCAATACATGCATATCATTAGATGGGTCACAAAGTAATATTTATCTTTCATATTACATTAACAATTTTCCATTTAACAGCAAAGAAAAACAAAGAGAATTTTCCATTAAGTTACCCAACATTTATCAACCCATTATAAAGAAACTGGGAGAATCAATTTACCAGGAGCCACTACAAGAAAAAATCTTTTACAAAATAAAGGGAGGGACGGCTTTAATATACTTGATCCCATAACTGGATTAGTTAGCGTTTTGTTTACCAAGGCATTGTGAGTCAAGAAACGATCTTAACTGCTGCGGATCAAAGAATATTTATTTATTTATTTATTTATGGTTTTTATATACCGATCTTCTTACATAATATGTAAATCAAATCGGTTTACAGAGAACAGTTGAAAAGCTTGCTTGTGGGCAATTACATATAACAAAGAACTTTTTAGAGTAACATATTGTATAACTTTTTGAGTAACATTTAAACAGTGGCAAAAAAATACATGGCTAAACATAAACATAATACATATCTCATGTTATTTAATCTTAAAACGCATTTGCTGGGGTAACGTATAGTGATCTGGGCTCCAATATCCCTAGCCTCCTGACACATAGCCAAAAATCTTTTTCTCCTTTGTTGAGTAATTTTTGTCAGATCTGGATAAATCCATATCTTATATCCTCAAAACAGTTTCTCTCTATTGTGGAGAAAAAGTCTTAGAATTTTGTCTCTATCTACAACAGATGAAAAACTAACCAACAATGTCCCACAATAATCTATTTGCTCTTCGGACAGTTGTTCCAGGAAATTTGTAAGGTTTCCAGTGTCCAAATTTTGAATTGGATTTCCTTGTCCCTCTTTCTTCTCGGTTTTTATAAAATAAATCTTAACAATAGATGGCATCTATTCTCTGGATATTTGTAATATTTCTACTAAATATTTTTTGAATTGCTCTAATGGTGCAATTAAACTTACATGCGGAAAATTTAATATTCTTAAATTTCTCAATCTTGTTTCATTTTCCAGGTTCTCAATTTTTCTGGAATTCATTAATTCTCCTTGTACCAGAGTAGCTTGTGTGGTTTGAAGTTGAGAAACTCGATTTTCCAGATCTTGTAATTTATCTGAATGACCTGCTAACAACGGGTCGATCTGATAAATATGTTGTTGTGTATCAGTCATTATTTTGGACAGAGTCACTATAGAGGATTCTAAGGAGAGTAGAGCCTTCCATACAGTTTCAAGAGTTATATCTTGTAACTTAACCGCAGTTAAAGTAGAGACAGCGCTTTCTCCATGGGCAAGCATCATGGCGATGTTCTATTCCCAAACCTGGGGATGCCGTCATACCTTCATACCTCTCAGTTGTAACCACTGAAGGGATTGGTTCCAGATCTTTACCCTCACTCGGTTCCAGTGAATGCTGTAGCATGTGCCCTATGGCTTCAATTCCTCCAGCACCGTGTGTGCTTGTAGCCAACTCCACTCGATTCCTCCCGAAGGGATCAGGTTCACTCAGCAACTTCAGTCGAGTAGCTGTTCCCAAGTCCAATAGGTGCCCAAACCGCAGAGGTGAAGGTGTTATGGGAGCCCCGGGGCTCAGATGTTAATAAGTCCAGCGGTGTCGGCATTTGCTCCCCATTGCCCTTCACAGAGGACACTCCTCCTGGGGTCGAAATCGCCATCGGAGCAAAGAAGTTCTCAATATTTGCTTGAGAAATAGCAGGCAATGGTGTGGTCGGGGTTTCCACCCGTATTTTGCCCTTTCTTTTCATATGAGGCATGACGATAGTAAGGAAAAACCGACAAAATAGAGCTCCTTACTGCATGACCTCCCTGGTCGCAGCCATCTTGATTCACGCTTGAAAGAGCTTTTGACTTTCTTTGTTTTCATGCAAATCTTTTGGTGCATTGCAGGAAGTTTGGTTTACTTACTTAAAAAATGTTCTTAAGCACTGTTTGTTCAAATGTACTGCCCTTGCATGAGTCCTTATCCACACAATAATGCTTTTTAAGTGTGTATTATTGGCCATGTTGCAGCTTTTGAGATATCTTACATTGCTGCAGTGTTTATATATGCAACTGATGCAAGCACTGCTCTTATTTGATGTGACTTGATTGGTTGTGGTGCATCCAAGTCAATGGTTGCATAGCAATGAGAAATGCATTGAGTCAACCACCTTCATAATGTTTGTTTTTCAACAGCTATGCCTTTTTTAGCTGTGTCATAGGATATGAAAAGTTGAATAGTACTCTAGAGTGCGTTTTGGCCAATTAAAACAAGAGGGTATGTTATGTCTATTCAGCCGTTGATACATGTAGTTGAGAAAAGAACGTTGGTGGCATTTCTTGATGTAAGTGGAATTGACACTTTTTATGAGAAACTTTGGGTGGAGAGTTCTGAGGATTACTTTGTTTTGAATAAGTATAGGGGTATCGGTTATTAATACTTGTAGTTCACTTCTCTTCTGGCTGATGTGACTGCTATTAGAAAAAAGGTTTTCCATGACTGGAACTTCATATCCGTAGTAGCCATTGGTTCAAATGGAAGCTTCATAAGGTGTGTCAATGTAATATTCACATCCTATTAAGGTGTAGCTACTTTTAGTGGCAATCTAAGGTTATACAGTGCTTTTATGATTCTAGACACAAACTGTTTTCTCCTCGATTTATGCATCAGTTAGAGAACCTTTTTGATTTGAAATTGTAGGATCTTCTTGTGGCAGGTTATTTGAATAACATTAGGATTTAATTTATTCTTTGTGATAAAATGTAGCTGCATGATTATGTTGCTTTTAACTTTCATGCCATCAGTGCTAGAGACTGGAGGTTGGGATGCAGAACCTTTCCCTCGTATTGAATTAACAGGTTCGGAATTATCGGTAACTTTACAGATGTATCTGCTACCAATCTGATCAATAAAGGGAACCAGTTCTGACGAGGCCAGCAGGGTACTATTAAGATCACTGTTCCTTTGTCTTTCCTTAATTTAAGAATTATCTTTGCTATTAATGGAATCTGTGGAAAAACTTATACCATTTCTTCATTCCTTGGAATTAGAAAGGAATCCTTTGCTATTGCATCTTGTGATGGCCTTTTTGAACCATATTTCTGTAGTTTGTGACTGGAGATGTGAATAGGTCTATGCTTGGTAATGCCCCAGATTGTGAAAAGATTCTGTAGTAAGAGATTGTTCGGTGACCATTCATAAGGTTGTAACTGAGGGCTCAATCTGTTGGCTATTATACTCTTTTTTTCCTGGTAAGTAAATTGCCAAGATCTGTATTTGCCTTTTGGTTGCCCAGCTCCATATAGCAATGGACTCTTTGCAGAGTAGGTAGGATTCTGTGCCTCCCTGATTGTTTATGTAGAACATGGCTACTTGATTGTCTATTGTATTTGTATGGTTTGTTCAACTATGGCTCGAATATTCTTTAAGCATTAAAAATTGCTCTCGGCTCTAGAAGACTGATATGAAGAAGAATAGATTCTTCTTTCGACCATTCTCCTTGTGTACAGATTCCATTAAGGGATGTTGTTCCATTATCTGGAACAACATCCCATCCGACCTTAGAATGGAACCCTGCCTCTTAACATTTAAGAAAAAACTTAAGACCTGGCTTTTCCGCCAAGCCTTCTCAGATCCCCCTGATACACACTAGACGACAGAACATCCTTCATGAACAATGGATCTCCGTGCTACCCCCAAGTTCTGAATAAGAGCCTCCCTTGACTCAGCACTTGTTTATTCTACTTAGTTACTACGTTCTTAAGCCCTTCTTTCCAGCAGTCTATGCTTCCAAGTTTACTATCCTTGTTGAATGTAACTTTGTTCTTCCTGTTCAAACTATTGTTTTGGTTACAGTTCCCCTATTCGATGTAAACCAATCTGATATGGTCTTTCAACCATGAAGGTCGGTATAGAAAAGTGTTAAATAAATAAATAAATAAATAAATAAATAAATATGTACTCCCCCATCCATAAGATGCGAATGTTGTCACTACAGCTTGTATTATTGACAGATGGAAGTTTTGACCATGTTGCAGGTTTCTTTTGCTTGTCCACCATAAGACTTCATTTTTCACTTTGTTGTTTAGGATTTTGTAGTTTAATGGTTGAATGGTTGCTTTTTAGATGCCATTGTGCTTGCCTCATTTTCAATCAGGCAAATGGAGTTACATGCATTGTTGATGCCACTTGACTCAGTAGTTTCATATATTGCTTAGCCGTTATCCATTTTTTTTCAATTTCACTTCCTGTGATAGGCTAATTTGTTTGTTTGCTCTCTTCAGTGGAAGATATGCATTCACTTTGATCATATTCAAATTCATACCTATGAATTCTAGATGCTGTTTCAGTGTGAACGTGAATTTTTCATAATTTACAAGGAATCCTAAGAAATGCACTGTTTTTATCAGTAGGACTGAGTCTTATAGGGTATAATTGATATTAACCAAACATCTACTACTGCTAGGCTTTTGGTGAATACTCTGGATAATAGTAATGTTGATCTTCTACTTTCGATAAGCTCAGTTGATTGGGATATACGCATATGCATCTTTTAGGTCCAAAGATATTTACCAGTCTCCTTTTTGTAAGGGTGATAATATGGTACTTATAAAATTCATCTTAAACTTCTCTTATTTTAAATACAGTAGGTATTTAAATCTCTGAGATCCAGTACAGAGTGAATATCAGTTTGTTTTGGAATCAGAATATATCTGGAATAAAAACTTGTTCCCTTTTGAGATGGAGAAACTGGCCTTTGTCTGAAGAGTATTTTCAAATTCCTTCTGTAGTATGGTTAGCTGTTCAATTGGATTTTGATGATAAATGGAGAAATTACCTGATAATTTCGTTTTCCTTAGTTTAGACAGATGGATTCAGAACAAGTGGGTTATGTTCCCCTGCCAGCAGATGGAGACAGAGCAAACTGATGTCACAGTTTAAATACTCCTGCAGTGACCCTAGCCTGCCAGTATTCTCTTCAAAAGCAACTGTGAACAGACTAATAAAAACTTGATTAAAAACAGTCAACCATAACTGTACTCAAGCAAGAATAAACACTGAAGCTCAAGTAAGAACACAGGTACCCTCAAGCTAGGAACTGGATGAACACTTACCAGTAATTCCATGGGACCCATAGCCTCGCAGGAAGACTGTTGACATAAGCATTTGGCAGCACAGGGCGGGAGGCTGAGTCCATCTGTCTACACTAAGGAAAATGAAATTATCAGGTAAGTAGTTTCTCTATTTCCTAGCGTGGAGACAGATGGACTCAGAACAAGTGGGATGTACCAAAGCTACTCCCAGATAGGGAGGGAGGCTACCTGTGGTCCAGTCAACACCACAAATGCAAAGGCTGCATCCTCCTGGGCCTGCACATCCAAACATAAAACTTGGAAAAGGTATATAAGGAGGACCATATCGCAGCTCAGTAGATGTCAACAGGATGCAACAATTCAACCTCCGCCCATAACACTGCCTGAACCCTAGTGGAATAAACCCTAACTTGAATAAACAATGGCTTTTCAGCATCCACATCCAAATACGTGACCATGACCACCACTTCAATCCAGCGAGCCCATCTTCCTTCCACTATGAGGGACAAACAAGCATTCTGACTTCCGGCAGGCTCAGAAACCTCCAAATACTGCACAAGAAGTCTCTTGACATCCAAGGAATGCAGGAGGCGATACTAATCCGTGTCCCTGACCTTATACAGGGACGGCAAAGAAATGGACTGACTCAAATGAAACTTTGAGACCATCTTAGCCAAGAAGGATGGAACAGTATGCAACTGCAATGCCCCTGGAGTCACCTAAATGAATAGCTCCAGGCAAGACAAGGCCTGCAACTCAGAAAGGCGACGCACAGCACATACAGCCACTAGGAACACTGTCTTCAGGGTCAATAACCGCAAGGAAAGGCTGCACAGTGATGAAAACACAGAGCTCGTTAAAATAATTCCAGCACCAGGTTAAGACTCCACAAGGAACCAGCAACCGCAAGGGAGGCCAAAGGTGCTTCACTCCCTACAAGAAACGGGCCACATCAGGATGGGATGATAAGGAGCCACCACTCATCGTACCTCTGAAACATGTAAGAGCTGAAACCTGAACCATCAATGAATTAAGGGCCAATCCTTTATTCAACCCATCCTGTAAAAAATCCAGAGTAAGTGGTAACTTAACTGAACGAGGAAGAACACCACGCTCTTCGCACCAGGCCTCAAACACTCCCCAAACCCGCAAAGATGCCAGAGAAGTGGAGAACTTCCTATCTCGGAGTAAGGTAGCAAGCACCATAGAATAATATCCATGCTTCAACCAGCAAGCGCCCTCAAGGGCCAAACTGTAAGACACAACCAAGTCAGATCCTCATGAAGAACCGGCCCCTGCTGCAACAGGATCCATGAGCGGTGGAAGACGAAGGGGATCCTCCATCAGAAGTCTCCACAAATCCGCATACCATGGAAGCCTGGCCCAATCCAGAGTCATGAGGAGTACGAACCCCCTGTGGACTTCGATCCTGCGAATGATCCTGCTCACCAAGGGCCACGGAGAAAAGGCATAAAGCAGCTTGCCTTCTGGTCAGGACTGAACAAGAGCATCGATGCCCCGGGACCATGGCTCTCTCCTGCGACTGAAGCAGTGAGGAACCTTTGCATTGCCAGAATTCGCCACTAGGTAGAGGGACAGGATGCCCCTGCAATCCACTATCAGCTGAAACGCCTCGGCGGACAACACCCACTCTCCGAGGTCCAGACTCTCCTTGCTGAGAAAGTCTGCTTATACATTGTCTATTCCTGCGATGTGGGAGGCCAAAGTCATCTTGTAGACATACTTCCGCCCATTCCATGAGGGGGTCTATATCTCCTGAGACACTTGCTAGCTCTTGGTGCCTCCCTGGCGATTGATATAGGCCGCTGTTGTCGCGTTGTCAGACATTACATGGCTCACTTGGCCCTGTATTCTGTGGCCGAACTGCAAGCACATCAACCTGACTGCCCAGGTTTCCAGGCAATTGATGTTCCAGAGGGCCTCCTTCTGCTGTCCAACAGCCCTGTGCCACCAGGACCTGACAGTGAGCTCCCCATCCCAGGAGACTCGCATCTATTGTGAGAACCAACCAGGTTGAGGAGGACAAGGAAACACCCTTTCTCAGATGAGCCTCCTGCAACCACCACTGAAGCGAGAACAGATGTCCATCGGCAAATGGAGGCAAACCAGATAGTCCTGAGACTGTGAGTTGTAACAAGACAGCAGTGAGTACTGAAGAGGATGCATATGCGCCCTTGCCCTCGGCACCACTTCCAGGGCTGCTGCCATCAAACCAAGCACCAGAAGATAGTTCCACACAGTCGGGCATATCGTGTTCATCAACTGACCCATTAGGGATATCAATTTCTGGATCTGTGCATCCGGCAGAAAAAACCTTGCCCAGTCTCGTGTGGAACCGAACACCCAGATACTCCAACAACTGAGAAGGCTGGAGACTGCTCTTAGCCAGGTTCACCACCCAACTGAACTCTTGCAGCAAAGATATCACTTTATTGGTCACCAAACCTCTTTCTTCCAATGACTTGGCTTGAATCAGCCAGTCGTTCAAAGTATGGGTGCACCAGGATTCCATCATTTCATAATGCCGCAGCCACCACTACCACCATAACCTTAGAAAATCTTCTGGGAACAGTGGCCAGACCAAGAGCAGTGCCAGAAACTGATAATGGCAATCCAGCACCGCAAAGTGCAGACGTTGGTGTTCCAAACGAATGTGAATATTAAGGGAAGCCTCGAACAAATACAGGGAGGTCAGAAACTCTCCTAATTGCATGGCCATTATCACAGAGCGCAAAGTGTCCATATGAAAATCAGTCACCTGTGGATGATGATTGATACCCTTGAGATCCCGGATGGAGCGAAAGGAACCTTCCTTCTTGGACACAACAAGATAAATGGAATAACACCCTGAATTTTCCTGAGAAGCATGTACTGGAACTACAGCCTTCAGCCTGAGGAACCATAGAAGCGTAGACTCCACTGCCTGCTACTTCTGCGGGGAGTGGCAAGGAGACATCATGAACGCATCCCAAGGAGTGCTGTGAAAGTCCAGCGCATATCCTTCCTGCATCACTTTCAGGACCCATTGATCTGATGTGACCTTGACCCACCTCTGATAAAATAGAGATAGGCGCTCCTTATCTCTTCATTACGAAGGTGGGTCAGCAAACCTTCATCTGGAATCACAGGATGGGCCAGAACTCGAGCCCGCTCCTCTCTTGGACTGTCAGGGGTGAAAAGACTGAGACTTACCAAAAGGTCAAGGCCTCAAAGGAGGAGTTCCTGTGGGGATGAAACACTGGGAACCCCCGATATGATCCTTCATGGAAAAGGGGCGCTGCACCTGCTTCTTCATATCCTCCGGCAATTGGGGAAAAAGACTCACCCCAATTACTGGCCAGCTTTTCCAACTCGCTCCCAAAAATGAGCAAGTCTTTAAGGGACCTTTTTGTAAGATTTTTTTTTTTTTTTTAATTTTTTATTTATGCATTTTAACAAAATTACAAGTATCCACTTGTTGAAGAAATCTCTTACATACAGAAGGAGATTTCTTTTTAAAGAAATTCTCTAGTAATACATTACATATTCTGTATTATAAGCAAACAAGCCGTAAAGCCCGTTAAAACGGGCTACATCCCTCTGTCTCTCACCTCCCCCTCATTCTCTCTCCCCTCACTCTTCACCACCCCCCTCCCCCACCCACTCCTCTCCACCCTCCCTCTCCTCTCACTCAGTCCCCCCTCTCCCTCCCACTCAGTCCCCCCCTCTCCCTCCCTCCCACTCACTCAGTCCCCCTCTCCCTCCCTCCCTCCCACTCACTCAGTCCCCCTCTCCCTCCCTCCCTCCCTTCACCCACCTCCATTTCCTCCCGGCGCCGTAAGCGCGACTTCCCGCAACCCTCACCCGGCTCCATTAACTCCTCCCGCTCCTGCCGGCAGATCTCGGGGGGGGGGGTCACTCCCGCGCGCGCGGCAGTGACCCCCCCGAGATCTGCCGGCAGATCTGGGGAGGAGAAGCAGCGGCACCGCGCGCGCGCGGCGCCGCTGCTTCTCCTCCCGCTCCTGCGGCCCCACCGCCATTTTTTTTTTCTGATCGACATCCTTGCCCGCACATGCGCAGTAGAGCTGCGCTCTACTGCGCATTTGCGGGCCGTCGGTCACAGGCCATTTATAAGGTAGATAGAAGAAATACGGGGGGGGAGCAGTTTATAGGAGCGACTAAACTTTAAGCCAGAAATATAAATCACTAGTCTAACGATCTGGACAGGCCCTCACTAATTTAAACAAACACTCCAAACAGCAGAATCATGTGGGATTTGGGTGATATCCAAAAAGGATCTAAGTTGCGTTGGTACGAAGAAACATACCTCTGATCCTGAAAAAATATACAACATTTACAGGGAAATTGCAACTTAAAGGTAGCCCCCTTTTGTACAACTTCCCCTTTCATATTAAGAAACTCTTTCCTTCTTATTTGAGTCTGCTTAACTAAATCT
Organism: Rhinatrema bivittatum; assembly: GCF_901001135.1. Taxonomy (NCBI): domain Eukaryota; kingdom Metazoa; phylum Chordata; class Amphibia; order Gymnophiona; family Rhinatrematidae; genus Rhinatrema; species Rhinatrema bivittatum. The sequence continues at coordinate 34,021,724 of NC_042623.1, read as the reverse complement.
TGATAGCAACGTACTTTTTGTCCAAAAAAGGAAACTTGGCTATTTCTGAAATATTGTTTAAAGATATTATTCTTATCCATAAGAAATGCAAATGTTACTAAAATTGGTCTCCGTTGGGAAACTACCATTTCCTGTGACAATTCCAATAATGTTGTCAAATCCAATAAGGCTTGGTCTTCTATATCAATCCGATTATTCTCATTTGGATTATTCTCATTTGGATATAAATAAATAATATTCCTTAGTTATTACTGGTTTAATTTCATCTGGGACTTTAAGCACTTGCGACACATACAATTTAAATAAATCCAATGGAGCAATATTTTTTAAAACAGGAAAATTAAGAAATCTTAAATTGTGTGCCCTTAGATTGTTCTCAATCTTTTCTAACCGTCTATTTACCACATCTTCATTCTGAATTATAGATGATTGAATATTTCCCATTTCAGCAACAGAAGATTCTAACTTTTCGATTTTGTTGTTTTGCGTCAATATTTCTGTTGCATTACGCATTATGTTGTTTAATTTCCATTACTTCCTTTGTTAGTCCCAGAATAGCCTTTTCTAAAGACTGGAGAGCATTCCATATTGAAGCAAGTGTTATTTCAGGATCTTTTATTAATAAATGTCCTTCCTTATAGAAACATAGAAACATAGAAATGACGGCAGAAGAAGACCAAACGGCCCATCCAGTCTGCCCAGCAAGCTTCACATTTTTTTCTCATACTTATCTGTTTCTCTTAGCTCTTTGGTTCTATTTCTCTTCCACCCCTACCATTAATGTAGAGAGCAGTGATGGAGCTGCAACCAAGTGAAATATCAAGCTTGATTAGTTAGGGGTAGTAGGGGTAGTAACCGCCGCAATAAGCAAGCTACACCCATGTTTATTTGTTTTACCCAGACTGTGTTATTCAGCCCTTATTGGTTGTTTTTCTTCTCCCCTGCCGTTGAAGCAGGGAGCTATGCTGGATATGCGTGTAGTATCAGTTTTTCTTCTCCCCTGCCGTTGAAGCAGAGAGCTATGCTGGATATGCGTGAAGTATCAGTTTTTCTTCTCCCCTGCGGTTGAAGCAGGATATGCATTGAAAGTGAAGTATCAGGCTTATTTGGTTTGGGGTAGTAACCGCCGTAACAAGCCAGCTACTCCCCGCTTTGTGAGTGCGAATCCTTTTTTCTTCTCCCCTGCCGTTGAAGCAGAGAGCTATGCTGGATATGCGTGAAGTATCAGTTTTTTCTTCTCCCCTGCCGTTGAAGCAGAGAGCTATGCTGGATATGCGTGAAGTATCAGTTTTTCTTCTCCCCTGCCGTTGAAGCAGAGAGCTATGCTGGATATGCATTGAAAGTGAAGTATCAGGCTTATTTGGTTTGGGGTAGTAACCGCCGTAACAAGCCAGCTACTCCCCACTTTGTGAGTGCGAATCCTTTTTTCCACATTTCCTCTTGCTGTTGTAGCTTAGAGCGATGTTGGAGTCACAGTAACCATGTGTATGTTTATTGAATAAGGGTATTATCTCCAGGCAGTAGCCGTCATTCTGGCGAGCCACCCACTCTTTATTGACGGCCTCTTGATTTTATGGATCCACAGTGTTTTATGGATCCTTAGATACCTCTTGGTCTGCCCCTCTTCCCACTCCTGCTATTAGACCGACGCCCTCACCAAGGCTCGAGGAATCAAGCCTCGCAGCCATTTTCAACCCCTCTCCCCGTTCACCTCGGGGGTGGTCTACCTTGGCTTCTGGCTCCTCCTTGGTAAGTCCTTGCGATGTTTCTCCTTGTTCTACTGCTTCAGCCTCTCTCCGGATTTCCTCCGCCGGGCTTACAGTTCCTTTAAATCTTCCTTCTTCGTCTCGGCCTGGGGGCGCCGTCTCGTTGGAGATCCGGGGCTCAATGATGTCTCAGTCGGGGAAATAGGTGTTCGCTCCAATGCCTGTTCCCAGCGACCCGTTCTCCCGGTGTCAGTGGGGGCACCGCAGCAAAGAAGCTCCCGATCCTAAGCTGTGTTGTCTCCACCGGTGTGGAGGTATTCTCTCCACACCGGACCCGGGCTTTACGCTTAGGGGTAGATTTTCAAATACCGCGAATAGGCGTACTTTTGTTGGCGCTCCAGGCGCAAACAAAAGTACGCTGGATTTTAGTAGATACGCGCGGAGCCGCGTATCTACTAAATCGGAGCGGCCTCGGAGGGAATCCTCTAACGTCCTCCCCTCACCTTCCCCTCCCTTCCTCTACCTAACCCACCCGCCCGGCCCTGTCTAAACCCCATCCTTACCTTTGTCGGGGGATTTACGCCTCCCGGAGGGAGAAGTAAATCCCAGCGCGCCAGCGGGCCGCTAGCGCGCCGGGCCGCGACCTGGGGGCGGGTCCGGAGGGCGCGGCCACGCCCCCGGGCCGCCCCGGGCCATAACCACGCCCCCGAGCCCGCCCCCGACACGCCCCGAAAACGCAGCTGCGCTCGGTCCCGCCCCCGACACGCCCCCCTCCGAAAACCCCGGGACTTACACGAGTCCCGGGGCTCACCGGCGCGCAGGGCCCTGCTCGCCTAAATCTGCCCGGTTTTGGGCGGATTTAGGCGAGCAGGGCTCTGAAAATCCGCCCCTTAGTGTGTGGCATCAGAAACGGTCTCTAACAGAGAAATAAGACCGGAGCTCCTCGCAGCGGAACAGTTCAGATCGCCATCTTGGAAAGCTCCCTTTTTGTAAGATTAGCTTTGGACGCTGCGTCAGCTGACCAATTCCACAAACACAGCTGACATGTGGCTGCCACCACCGAAGCCCCAGCTCCGGCCGAGGTATGGACCAAATAACAGCTTGCATCTGCTAAAAAAAGCAGCAGCGGGTTCCATAACTGCTTGAGAATTGCCCCCGAATCACCTACCTCCTGAGAGAGAAGCACAGACCACAAGAGTGCAATACGAAGCAATCTGTAAGGTCATTGCCATTGCAGCAAAGGCCTGTTTAAGGATATACACAATCCTTCAATCATGTATTCTATATTTTTATTGCTTCAGCTGTGACTTATCACCAAATAAACTGTCTCTTGTACAAGGTGTACCTGCCAGTTCTTCATGGACATCATCCCTGAGGCCAGACATCCTTAGTCATGTGAGCCTTATTGCTGCAATTGCTATTGCAGATAACCTTCTAGCAGTATCAAGAGAGTCCTAAATAGACTGATGTGTTTTGCACAATCCTTCATGTCTGATGATTTCACTGTAGGTTTGTGGCTCTTCATCTGACAGTATGTTGAATTGTTCATTAGTTTCTCCAGGTTATCATACAGATACTGTATCATCCATAACTCATGGGTGCCAATTCTGGCTTGCAAGGTAGTAAATTGACATTCCCTTTCCCCAATGGTATCAAGAATCCTTGGATCTTTGCCTGCAGGTGATGGTGAATGTCTGACTTTTGATTTTTTTCATTGTGGACTATTTCGTGCCCTGGTCATTTCTGAAGTCTATATTTATCATCAATATTTTTTTGTCACAAGTGATCCAGTGAAAGGTGTTTTCCAGAGTTTCTTCTGGATTTTCATTAGCACATCATGCATTGGTATCACTTTGTACTGTTTTAGAGATTGAATACATTTTAGAATCCTTATAAAACAATTTTTCCTCTGGGTCCTTTTCTTCGCAGAATGGTATCGTTTCCTACATTTTCTGTAGAAAATTTGAACATGTGGAGTCTTCAGGTGACATTAACTCCTGGGTTGCTCTGGTGTTGAGTGGATCAGGAGATGGTACATCTGGCTGTTAGAGTACAGAATCATAGGAACTATATGAATCATCCAATATGGTCTATACATATAAATATGTTCCTGTTTTGTGGTTTTCCTTTGTTGTATCTTCCTTCTTCTTCTGAAAAGAAGAAGGTGGGAATTTTGCTTGTAGGTGTTCCCACAACTTTTCTAATATGGATTGAGTGGCAGACTTCTGTTGTTGAGACACTCACTTTATATATGTATCCACAAATTTAGCCAATAATTTCTGCACAAAGGCTTGACATTCCTAGAGTTTTTGTTGCAATTGGATGTCCAGACATACAAGTTTTATTGACTCTTTTTGAAGTTCTAATATAGGAAGTGAAAACATACCACTTGATTCTCTTCTTTGAACATCTTACTCCTATTTTGATGAGGTCTGAGGAAGAGCTCAGTGATAAAGATGTATCTTGCGGCTTGCAAGTATGTTTGCGCTGAGGTTTAGGCTCTGAGTGCTCGGAGGTGTTTTTTCCCCACTCTAGTGATTCTCAAGTGATTCTTGGCACCAATGCTTTGGTGGTGAATTTTAGCACCAAAGCCACTCTGTGTTTTTTCAGTGCCAATACCTAATGGCTTCGATATTTTGGCACCGATGGATCTGCACTGTATCTCTTTGGCACAGATGGAGTTGATAAGTTGAAACCGAGAACAGACAGTTTAGCACTGTGCCTCTCAGGTGCAGGTGATTCTTGGCCCAGATGCTTTGGTGCTGCTATATGTGCCACTGTCGAGACTCAGCTTCTTCAATCCTGTGTTTTTATAAGGGCTTCTGTTTGATGAGCCCGACTGCTTATTTTTCAGTCGGAGCTAGTTGTAAATCAGTGCCTTCGGAAACATCCATCCGCAGGAGCCACAAATAGGCAGAGTATGTAAATCTAGTTTGGACATCTTTATGTCCACACAGCTTATATTTCTTAAAACGGACTTTTCCCCTTCTTTTCTTAAAGTATTTTGAATTTTCACAGCAATACTGAGAGAAAAACAATTTCTTGACCATTTGCTGAGAGGAAGAAAATAGACTGAGGAGATTGCATGCAGTGATGTTAGCACAGGAAGGCTCACGCATGCTCAGAGAGCAAAGTCAAACTTTCTGGGCTTTGAGATTTAATGGAGGATATTCCCAGGATTTCTGTGAAAGGGCAGGTGCTGTCTCTAGGAGATTTTAATCTTCCAGATGTTGATTGAGACATCCCAACTGCAGGATCTTCTAGAAGCAGGGAGATCCTGGATTCTCTGCATGGAGAACTGTTCTGTCTGCTGGTAACGGAACCCACACAGGAGGAGGCAATACTAGACCTGGTGCTTACCAACGAGGACAGTATTTCTGTTGTTGTAGTGGATAATCATTTGGGAACCAGTGATCATCAGAAAATGTGGTTCAATGTTAGGACACGAGATGAAGGCAAGGGTCCTAGACTTCAGGAAAACTAACTTTCTCAAAATGGGGGGAGTACCTCAAGGAGTCATTTAACTGGTTGGGAATTAGAAGGGCAGTGGGAAAAATTAAAAGGAGATATCATAAGGGCAACTAATCTTTTTATTAGGAATGTAAATAAAGGGAAGACATGGTTTTCGAAAGAAGTAGCTGAAAATGTAAGGAAGAAAAGGTTAGCATCCATAAAGTACAAGAGATCACAGAAAGAGGAAGACAGATGACAAAATCTGGAAAAATTAAGAGAAGCTGGGAAAGTAGTCAGGAATGCAAAAATTCAAATAGAAATAAAAATAGCAAATACAGTAAAATGGGGAACAAGACTTTTTTTTTCCTAGGTATGTGTTGCGGTCTCCACCGCTTCCCCCTTGCTGGCTGTGATCGGGGCTCACCTCCGAGGCTGGGAACGCTGCCTCCGCGGCTCTGCTGAGTATTCTGGGCGTCTGCCATTGCTGGGCCATCTTCGCTGCCGCCCCGCACGCACGCGGGGACGCGCGTTATGGACGTACGCTCACCGGAAGCCTGACCCCGCCTGAGCTGGCCACGCCACGCCCCAAGCCCGATATAACCGGCGTTCCTCAGTCCTCATTGCCTTGCAACGAGGGTCGCTACAGTGTGTAGTTCTTAGTTGCACTTCCGTTGTTCTGCTTCAGCTACCGACCTCTGCTTGTTCCTGACTCTGTTTCCGCCTGCCGCCAGCCACCGACCTCTGCTCGTTCCTGACTCTGCTTCTCTCTGCCGCCAGCCACCGACCTCTGCTCGTTCCTGACTCGACCGCTGCCTGCAGCCTGCCTCAGTCCACGGCTTCTCTGCCGCAGCTGCTGCGCTCCTGTCCTCCGGACAGTGCCTCCTGCATGTCTGGGCTGGAACTACTGCCAGACTGTCTTGGGTCCTGATACCTTCTACTTCCTGCCAGGCTCTGGCCTACTCGCTGCTGGCTCCCATATTGCACCCTGCAAGTTCCATTCAAGACATTACTGACTATGATCCTGCTTCCGCTTGCTCTGTGCTCCCTGGCCTATTGGCTCTTGCTGCTGGACTCTGTGCTTACTCCTTGCCCGGGCCTTCCTAGAGAGACTGATACTGTGCATAAGTCCCAAGGGACTGGGACCCTACGGGCTCCTCCTGGGGGGGTCCCGGTTCCCGGGTGAAGAGCTTATCAGCACTCCCAAGTCCCAAGGTTCTGGGACCCTACGGGCTCCTCCTGGGGGGTTCCCAGTTCCCGGGTGAAGACCTCTACGTGTGTCTCCTAAGTCCCAAGGCTCCAGGACCCTACGGGCTCCTCCTGGGGGGTTCCTGGTTCCCGGGTGAAGACCTGTGCCTGTGGCTCCGCCTCCCGAGCTACTCTACCCAGGGTGGTTCGGCTCAAGGGTCCACTCTCGAACCGCAGCTTCCCAGACTGCAACAGTATGTTAGTGGTAGAAGCAAATGTAAAAGTGACATTGTGAGATTCAAAAGTGAAGGGGAGGAATATGTAGACAATGAGGAGGAAAAAGCAAAATTGCTTAATAAATATTTGTGTTTGGTGTTCACTGTGGAAAGGCTTGTAGTAGGATTACATAAAACAAACACAAATAAGACTGTGTGTTCCTGAGGAGCTAACTAAATCTAAAGTAGGTAAGACGATGGAATGACTGACTGGATTAGAAGCTGGCTGAGTGGGAGGTGACAAAAGGTAATGGTAAATGGAGTTTTCTTTGAGGAGGGAGTAGTTACTAGCTGTATGCCTCAGGGATCTGTCCTTGGACTGGTTCCTTTAAACATTTTTGTGAGTGACATACCAGAAGGGTTGTCAGGAAAGGTTTATCTTTTTGCCGATGATACCAAAATCTGTAACAGGGTGGACAGCCAGGAAGGAGTAGAAAACATGAGGAGAGATCTAGCAAAGCTCGAGGAATGGTCTAAGATCTGGCAGTTAATATTTAATGCTAAAAATTGCAGAGTAAATGCATTTAGGATATAAAAACCCAAGGGAAAGTTACAGTATTGGAGGTGAAATTCTTCTAAGCACAAAGGAAGAACAGGCTCTATGGGTAATTGTATCTGATGATCTTAAGGTGGCCAAACAGGTGGATAAAGTGACAGTAAAAGCCAGAAAGATGCTTGGCTGCATAGGGAGAGAGAAGAATGGTCAGCAGAAAAAAGGAGGTCATATTGCCCCTTTATAGGACCTGGTGAGGCCTCACTTGGAATACTATGTCCAATTCTGGAGACCACACCTTCAAAAAGATATAAATAGGATGCAGTTGGTCTAAAAAATGGCTACTAAAATGGTCAGTGGTCTTCTTCTAAAGCATATGGCGATCGGCTTAAAGATCTAAACATGTATACCATAGAGGAAAGGCAAGATAGGGGAGATATGATAAAGACATTCAAAGGTTTCCAAGCACAGGTGGTGAGCCTTTTTCAATGGAAAGGAGGATCTAGAATGAGGGGTCATGAAACAAGGGTAAAAGGGGGTAGACTCAGAAGTAATCTTAAAGTGTTTCTTTATGAAGAGGATGGTGGATGTGTGGAATGGCCTCCTGGTACAAGTCGTGGAGACAAAAATGGTATCTGAATTCAAGAAAGCATGGGATATATAGGGGATCTCTAAAGAAATGTTGAGAATTATAATGCTAAATTAATTGGACATATTGGTAGACTGGATGGGCCCTATGGTCTTTTTCTGCCATCATGTTTCTAAGTTTCTTGAGAGAAAAACCACCTGACTCGGTACTGTCGGGTGATGTCACCCATTCTGTGTGGCTGTTTGTTGTGCTTGTCCATGGATGACATAATCTGTCTCTTAAAAGCAAAATCAGTGTAGTAAGTGATATAAATTTTGACTTGTAGAAAAAGGAGAAATTACTACTTACCTGATAACTTCCGTTCCTCTAAGGAAAGTAGGCAAATCCACTCCAGTGGATTATGCATTTACCAGCAGATGGAGACGGAGTAAAGCTGACTTGGAGACGTCACTGACATATAGCCCAGCCCAAACATCAGCCCATCAGTATCTCTAGAAAAGCCAAAATGTGGAGAAACTGATTATACTTGAACATGACTATTAACAGTCAACTATTAATGCTTCCAACCAACTGGAAACCTCTGAGCTCAACAAAAAAGTTATCAACTAAACTTAGAGGCTAATTATGTCACTTACCAGTCCTTTAAACGAATTAACAGAAATAAAACTCTTCATCATCCTCATATAAAGGATGAACTAAAAGCAAGTAGGCAGCTTTGGGTGGGTTGTGGATTGGCCTGCTTTCCTTAGAGGAAAAGAAATTATCAGGTAAGTATTAATTTCTCCTTCCTCTGCACTCATGCAGACCAATCCACAGAGGTGGAATGTACCATAGCTACTCCCGAAAAGGGCAGGAGGCTCTCCGTGATCCCATCAACACTGCACGCACGAAAGCCACGTCCTCCTGAGTCCTAAAGTCTAAGTGGTAATGCTTGGAGAAAGTGTGTAAAGAGGACCAGGTTACTGCTTGGCAAATCTCGATGGGAGACAACAACCGAAGCTCCGCCCATGAAACTACCTGATGACCCGTCTAGGTAATGGCACATCTGCATCCACACAGGCGACCGTGATGACTTCTTTTATCCACGTCACTGGTTCTCCTTGTTTACCTCCATCATGGAGCACAGTTGATCAGACTTCCTGAAAGTACAAGTAATCTTCAAGTACCATACCAGATGCTGTTTGACATCCAAGGCATGCAACAGATTATAATCACACTTATCGCTATCCCTGTCCAGCGTAGGGCAGGAAATAGACTGATTCAAATGAAATTCTGAAACCATTTTTGGCAAAAAGGAAGAAACAGTCCTAAGCTGTACCACCCCCAGAGTCATTCATAGAAATGGCTCATAGCAAGAAAGAGCTTGCAGCTCGGAGATCCGTCGTGCAGAACAGATTGCTACCAGAAAAACTGTTTTTAAGCTGAGCAGCCGCAAAGAGAGACCATGCAGTAGCTGAAATATAGCACCCATCAAAAAACACAAGACCAGGTTAAGGTCCCAAAGAGATACTGGTAGCCACAAGGGAGGATGTAAATGCTTAACTCCCTTCAAAAACCTGCACACATCTGGATGAGAAGACAAGGGTCCACCATTGACCCAACCCCTATAACAAGCGAGAGTTGCTACCAGCACCTTCAGAGTGTTTAAAGCCAAGCCTTTAACCAAACTTTCCTGCAAAAATTCCAATATCAATGGAATTTCAACTTTAAGAGGGTGAGAACCTCATTCCTCACACCAGCTCTCAAACACTCTCCAAACCCTAACATAAGCTAGATATGTAGACAATTTCCTGGCCTGGAACAAAGTGGAAATCACTGCAGAAGAATAACCACGCTTCAGCAACCGAGCCCTCTCAAGAGCCAAACCTTAAGACAAAACTGTCCCAGATCATCATGCAGTATGGGCCTCTGGTGTAACAGATCTTCCTGAGTGGTAGTCTTGGGAGGACTGTCCACCAGTAGCCTCTGAAGATCAGCATACCATGGCCTCTGAGCCAATCCGGAGCAACCAGAAGTACAATTTCAGTCTAACTCGCAATCTACCGAATGACCCTGCCTATCTTGGTCATGGCGGGAAGGCATACAACACTCCGCTTTGTGGCCAAACCCGAATGAAAGCATCAATGCCCAGCACTCTTGGATCCCTTCTGCGACTGAAGAACCATGGTACCTTCGCACTGTTGGAGCTCACCACTAAATTCAGGTACGGATGACCCCAGCACATCATTATAAGATGAAAAGCCTCATCTGCCAAATCCTATTCTCCTGGATTCAAGACCTGCCTGCTGAGGAAGTCTGCCCTTACATTGTCCTTCCTGGCAATGTAGGAGGCGGATATGTCCTGAAGATGTTGTTCTGTCCACACCATCAGGCCAATGCAATATTGGCGCGCGTTAAACAGGTGCTCATGATTGAGCGCCCGCTCCCTTAATGTGCACTAATCTACCTCTCCCAGGCACCCAATTTAATATTTAAATCGAGTGCCGTGGCAAAAAGGAGGCACAGGGGGAAATTGCTCATGCCTAGCACCTTCTTGGCAGTGGGCACCCGGGAGAGGTGGCTGTCAGTCAGTTAGGAAAACAGACGTTCAATTTTAGAGCATCCATTTTCCTAACCTGTGCACAGCCACTTTTAGCAAAAAAGAAGAAACAGTACACAGCTGTATCGCCCTTGGAGTCACTCGTAGAAACTGCTCCTGGGAAGACAAGGCCTGTAGTTCAAATATTCGACGAGCTGAACAAATTACCACAAGAAACACTGTTTTTAAGGTCAGTAAAATGTATTGGTCGAAAAGTAGGACCCGCTATAATATCCAAAATTAGATTAAGTCTCCACAAGGGCACCAATAACTGCAAGGGAGGACGAAGATGCTGCATCCCTATCAAGAAACAGGCCACATCTGGATGAGCCAACAAAGGCCCACCATTCACCTGACCTTGAAAACAGGCAAGAGCCGCCACTTGTACCTTTAGGGAATTAAGGGCCAACCCTTTACTCAAGCCATCCTGAAAAAATTCCAAAATGAGCATGATCTTAACTGAATGAGGAAGAACCCCTTGATCTTCACACCAAGCCTCACTCACCAAACCCACACATAGGCTAAGGAAGTGGAAAACTTTCTCACTTCTAGCAAGGTGGCAATCACCACAGCAGAATATCCATGCTTCAGCAACCGAGCCCTCTCAAGGGCCATATCGTAAGACAAAATCAATTTGGATCTTCGAGAAGAACAGGTCCCTGCCGTAGCAGATCCCTGTGCGCCAGAAACTGGAGGGGAGATTCCACCAGGAGCCTTCACAGATCTGCATACCATGGTCTCCTGGGTCGATCTGGTTTCACCAGAAGCACCATCCACCTGTGACTCTCAGTCTTCGAAATTATTCTGCCCAACATGGGCCATGAGGGGAAAAGCATACAGAAGCTTGCCTTCCGGCCACTCTTGAACAAGAGCATCGTTGCCCAAGGACTTTGGATCTCTCCTGCGACTGAAGAATCAAGAAACATTCACATTGTGAGAAGTTGCCAACAAGTCCAAAAAATGGAAGGCCCTAACGATACACTATTACCTTAAATGCCTCATTTGACAATTCCAATTCTCCTGGATTCAGACTCTGTCTGCTGAAAAAGTATGCTCTCACATTGTCTTTTCTTGCAATTTGCGAGGCTGAGATCTCCTGAAGATGCACTTCCGTCCATTCTATAAATTGGGCTATTTCCTGTGACACTTGCTGACTCTTGATTTCTCCCTGCTGATTGATGTAGGCCACTGTCGTTGCACTGTCTGACATTATCCGGACCGATCGACCCTGCAATCTATTGCTGAACCGCAAGCATTCCAACCGGACTGCACAGGCTTCCAGCCGATTGATGTTCCACAGAGACTCTTCTGCACTCAAGTGCCCTTGCGCTTTCAGTTCCTGACCGTGAGCTCCCCAACCAGTCTGGACTAGCCAATCCGGTGATCTTAAGGAAACCCCTTTTCTTAGATGATCTAATTTTATCCACCACTGTAACTGAGAGCAGACCTTCAACAGCAAGTGGAGCCGAATTGAATAGTCTTGAGACTGTGGGCTCCAATGAGACAGCAGAGTGTGCTGAAGACGATGCATATGTGCCCTTGCCCATGGCACCACCTCCAGGGTTGCTGCCATCAATCCAAGCACCTGAAGATAGGACCACACTGTTGAGCAAATTGTGTTCGTCAATAGCTGCACTTGCATCATCAGCTTCTGAATACAGCTGTCTGGCAGGAACACCTTGTTCTGTTTCATGTCAAACTAAACACAGAGATACTCTAGCGACTGTGCTGGCTGAAGATTGCTCTTGGCCATGTTTACAACTCAACCTAGCTCCTGCAAGAAGGAGATCACCTTGCATGAGACCCAGAGGCTCTCTTCCAGACTCTTGGCCCCAATCAGCCAATCATACAAGTACGGGTGTACCAGGATCCCATCTTTTCTCAACTCCGCTGCCGCCACCACCACCATAAACTTGGAAAACTTTCTGGGCACGGTGGCCAAACCAAAAGGTGGTGCTCGAAATTGATAATGACGTCCCAAAACCATGAAACGCAGAAATTGTTGATGCGCTAGTCGTATGGGAATATGTAGGTACGCCTTGTAGAGATCCAGAGATGTCAGGAACTCCCCCGACTGTACTGCCATTATCACTGAGCGCAAGGTTTCCATGCGAAAACGAGTCACATGCAAATGACAGCTGACTCCTTTGAGATCCAGAAAGGGACGAAAGGATCCTTCCTTCTTGGGAACAACAAAATAAATGGGTATAGTGGCCGGTATTTTCTTGAGACGTGGCCACTGGAACCACAGCCTGTAGGTTGGGGAGTCTTGACAACGTACGCTCCACTGCCTGTCTCTTCTGTGGAGAGTTACACGGAGACTCCATGAACACGTCAGAGGAACACTGCGAAACTCCAGCGCATAGTCATCCATTATCACCTTCAGAACCCACTTCCCTGTACGTACCAAGGATCAGTCCAGACTGCTGGGTTGTGTCTCCCTTCTAGCAGATGTAATCAGAGAAAAAACTGAAAAGGCACCCCCTCTTAACTTGGTGTGCCACCTGCAATCCCTCAGTATTTTCTCTGACTCTCAGCAGAGGAGTTCAACAGAACCTGTGGTCCTGATCCTTTAAATTTCTTTAATTTTCTTTATCTCCAGAGTTATTAGACTCTGTCTTCTTTTCCTGACACCTTTGGCTACATCAAGTTTATTTAAAAAAAAAAAAAAATAAAAAATGAATTAGTACTTTCTTCTTTTACCGGGTCACTGTCACTTCAGCTGCGGTAGAGGTAAGGCTGGGGCTGGATGCTCCGAGAGCCTTGTTCCTGGAGGGACAAACTTCTCTGGAGGGGGGATTAACCGGTGGGCCGGTCCCTCCCCTCGGCGCCCCGAGACGAGTCGTTTCCCTGGGGGGGGGGGGGGGGGCCGTAGTTCGGCCTCCCCCATCGGAGCCCTTAAAGGAAACGTTTTCATCTAAATTTATTTTATTGATGCATAAAGCCTTTTTGGAGGCAGAAGCGCATCAGCAGGATGAAGAACCCCCTCCTGCAAAGGTCGCGAGTCGTGCCACGACCCTAAATGCCCCTTTGATTCCTGCTTCTTCGGGCTCTTTCCTGGATCCTCTCCTCCAAAATATAGACGGGGGTGTCAATGAGTCCATCCCAGTAGAGGGGGACGATACCCGGGTTTCCGCTTATTTCAACGGGGGGAGTTGGATCCTTTGATCCTCCATGTTCTGGCAGAGCTGGAAGCGGCTCGGAGCCGCTTAAGGGGAAGCCAGTACTCTCGGGGCTGCGGGCCCTCCCCCAAACTTTCTCCTTCCACCCAATGCTTAGGCAGCTGGTCACTCATGAGTGGGAATCTCCTGAGGCGGGTGGGAAGGGCGATGAACAAGCTCTATCCTTTACCCGAGGAGGCCTTGGATATCCTCAGGATCCCCAAGGTGGATGCGTCGGTTTCCGCGGTCACTAAGCGGATGACCATTCCTGTCACTGGAGCGACCGCTTAAAGATTTACAGGATAGGCGACTTGAGGTTCTCCTCAAGCACATCTTCACGGTGTCAGCGCTGTGTGTTCAGGCAGCGGTCTGCAGTAGCCTCATGCAGCGGGCGACCCTCGGGTGGGTCCATCAAATGCTCACTTCACAGGAGATGCCACCGGAGGAAGCAGATCAGGTGAATAGGATGGAATCCGCGGTGGCTTACATGGCGGATGCATTATATGATCTGCTACAGGCTTCTTCGCGCAACATGGCCACTGCAGTCTCGGCTAGGTGGCTTCTTTGGCTCCGAAACTGGTCGGCTGATGTTTCTTCCAAAACTCAGTTGGGCAATCTTCCTTTTAAGAGAAAATTGTTGTTCGGTGAGGAGCTGGATACCCTTATTAAGTCTCTCGGGGAGAACATGGTGTATAAGTTGCCTGAAGATAAGCTCAAGTCTTCCAGACCCTTTGGGGCGGCACTTTACCGTGTTCGGGGACAGCGCAGATTTCGGCAGGCTAGGGCACCCGCCTTTCCCGTCCGACAACAGACTCAGAGATCTGAGTCTTGGCCTATTTCCTTTCGTGGCCGTAGGCCATTTCGGGATGGGGGTTCCCAAGGAGCCGCCGGAGTTAAGCCATCCCAATGAAGGTGTTCAGACCCTCTCCTCGGTTCCAGTGTTGGGTGGCCGCCTCTCCCTGTTTCTCGAGGAGTGGGTCAAGATCACATCATGCCAGTGGGTCCTCATTATCTTCGCAAACGGTTACTAGTTGGATTTTGCCCGCCCGTTAAGGGATCTCTTTCTGATTTCTCCCACCGGGTCTCGGACCAAGCAAGAAGTAGTCGGGCAAACCCTGAGTCGGTTGAAATCCCTGGAAGCCATTGTTCCAGTTCCTCCAGAGGAGCGCAGGTCTGGCAGGTACTCCATCTATTTTGTAGTCCCGAAGAAAGAGGGGTCCTTCCGTCAGATATTGGACCTCAAGACAGTCAACCGAGCTCTTCGGGTTCCCCGTTTTCGCATGGAGACTCTCTGCTCGGTCATTGTGGCCGTCCACTCGGGAGAATATTTGGCCTCTTTGGACCTGACCGAGGCGTATCTTCACATTGGAATCCGCAAGCACCATCAGCAGTTTCTCCGGTTTATGGTCCTGGGGGAGCATTATCAGTTCCAAGCACTCCCTTTTGGGTTAGCAACAGCTCCCCGGGTCTTCACCAAGGTGATGGTGGAAGTAGCAGTGGCCCTATGGCGAGAGAGGATCTTGGTTCACCCCTACCTAGACGATTGGCTCATCCGGGCCAAATCGGAGTGCCTCTGTCGGTTGGCAGTGAGCATGGTTCTGCTCCGGCTCCAGTCTCTTGGTTGGGTGGTCAACTTTGTCAAGTGCCAGTTGGTACCATCTCAGGTCCTCAACTTCTTGGGCGCACGCTTCGATACCTCGGGCGGCAAGGTCTTCCTCACTCAGGAGAGTATGCTCAAGTTAGAGGCGCAAATCCATCGGCTCTTGTCCTTACCTCTTCCCATAGTATGGGATTATTTACAGGTACTTGGTTCCATGGCATCTACCCTGGAAGTGGTTCCTTGGGCGTTTGCGCATATGAGACCATTACAACGCGCGTTGCTTTCTCGTTGGGATCCAAAATCAGAGGAGTTCCGCCTGCCGTTGCCCCCGCTGGAACCAGCCAGGTCCAGTCTCGGTTGGGGTTGATCCCAGCCCACTTGTTACGGGGGATGGACCTGGAGGAACCACAGTGGGTAATAGTCACGACGGATGCCAGCCTCACTGGTTGGGGGCAGTTTGCCAGTCACAATCCACTCAGGGTTGTTGGACAAGTTATCAGGCGATGTGGTCCATAAATCGATTGGAGACCAGGGCGGTGCGCCTGGCATTGCGCATCTTTCTCCCTCTCATAGCTCAGCGTTCGGTTCGAGTCTTGTCGGACAACGCGACGACAGTGGCCTACATCAACCGCCAGGGGGGAACCAGAAGCCGACTGGTGGCCTGGGAGGCCGAACGGCTCATGGCGTGGGCAGTGCGCCATCTGGTCCGCTAACGGGCTCGCACATAGCCGGGGTGGACAATGTTCAGGCAGATTTTCTCAGCCACCAGCGTCTGGATCCCGGCGAGTGGGAATTGTCCGACACAGCCTTCCGGCTTCTCACTCGTCGCTGGGGGGTTCCACACCTCGATCTGATGGCGACTCAGACAAATGCAAAGGCACCTTGGTTCTTCAGTCATCTGAGAGATCACGGGTCATGGAGAGATCATCTGTGCCATCTAGGTCCCAACGGGAAGACCAGCAGCCGATCTAAGCTAAGTCAAGAGGCCGCCAATGAAGAGTGGGTGACTCGCCAGAATGATGGCTAATGCCTGGAGACAATACCCTTATTCAATAAACGTACACATGCTTACTGTGACTCCAACATCATTCTAGCTTCAACAGCAAGAGGAAATGTGGAATAAAGGATCTGCACTCACAAAGGGGGGAGTAGCTGGCTTGTTACGGCGGTTACTACCCCAAACCAAATAAGCCTGTTACTTCAATTTCTATGCAAATACAGCATAGTTCTCTGCTTCAACGGCAGGGGAGAAGAAAAAACTGATACTACACACATCCAGCAGAGCTCTCTGCTTCAACGGCAGGGGAGAAGAAAAAAGGGTTCGCACTCACAAAGCGGGGAGTAGCTGGCTTGTTACGGCGGTTACTACCCCAAACCAAATGTGCCTGATACTTCACTTTCGATGCATATCCAGCATGGCTCTCTGCTTCAACAGCATGGGAGAAGAAAAACAACCAATAAGGGCTGTATAACATAGTCTGGGTAAAACAAATAAGCATGGGTGTAGCTTGCTTGTTGCGGCGGTTACTACCCCTACTGCCCCTAACTTATCAGCTAGATATTCACTTGGATGCAGCTCCATCACTGCTTTCTACATTAATGGTGGGGGTGGAAGGGAAATAGAACCAAGAGCTAAGAGAAACAGATAAGTATGAGAGAAAAAAGTGTGTGAAGCTTGCTGGGCAGACTGGATGGGCCATTTGGTCTTCTTCTGCCGTCATTTCTATGTTTCTATTAAGCATACCCAGACACTTACCCACAATACCAGGTATGTGGGGTTTCACTGCCCTTGACCCTGAACTGGTAAAATTGCCCTGCCGAAGACTGCACCTGAAGAAGACTATAGTCCTTGAAAAAAATTCTACCCAAGAAAAGGCAGAAGGATTCATGCCAAAACCAGGGGACATCTGTCCTGAGCCCACTGAACTACTTTCTGCCACTGACGAACCAGTTAGGGGAGCTCCAAAGTTAGGCGACCCTTCTGGCAGCTCTTTTCCTAGTCCCACATCAGGTTGGGAAGAACCGGGTTAGGTAAAATCAGACTAAGGCAATTCCCCCTGAGCCTCCAAGCAATGTGACACAAATTACAGGGAACGCCAGCCTGAGGTGTCCGAATATGACAAGCAGCTCAAAGGGTAAGGCGCTTAGGTTTCTTTGCTATAGGTGCTATCAGACTATCAGTACGCTGAAATAAGCGTCTGAGGAGTATGTGTCCAGCTGATACCACTATGCAAAAAAACTAGGCGCCCAAAATTTAGGCACTCAACACTGTACCTCAATGGGCGCCCAAACAACTGGGCTCCCACAAGCCGCACTGCTTACACGCACAGATAAGCATGTGTGAATGGATGCACAGAGATGGGTGCCTCTAACCAATTGGACGTCCAACCATGTGTCCAACTCCACGCACAAACTGGACGGACAGCCAGACACACTTGCACAAACCGCTGGAACTGAAGAGGGCAGCCTAATGCACAGGAAAATAGTATGCACAAACACTGCCGTGGCCTACCATGCAGCAAAGAAAAACCTTAGAATCGGGTTTAGCCAAAAGGCTGCTCAACCTGCCAGGCTGCCCAAGTTCCCCAAACAAACATCAGATCGGCATGCCGAGCACAGAGACCGCAGGAGAGGAACCCTACAAAAACTCACACTCTGATTTTATTTATTTATCTCTTTACCTGAACTCTGCCCATCCCAGCTGAGTACAGAATCGGTCTCCGGCTGCGGAAGGAGAGGGCATATACTTTCACTACTGCTCTCGGTTCCTGTACCCGCTGCCTTTCTGCTGTTTTTTGTTTTGTTATTTTAACAACTAAGTCCACGCTGGCTGAAACCAGCTACTGGACTAAGGCACTCATCTGAGGGAAGGATCCAAGGATATCACCTCAGGAATTCTCAACTGAGGGAGGGACCATATGGTACCACCACAGAATTGCAGGGCAAATTTAATTTCCTTCTTTTTTTCTCCTTCTAAAACTTAAAACAATCCCCAGAAGGGAGATGCACATCCACCATCTGCTGGAGATGGAGAACACTGGCAAGCTGATGTATGTGCAGGGGTATATATACTGTGATGTCATCTTTGCTCTGTCTCCATCCGCTGGAAGAGGTGCATAACCCACTGGTTTTGGATTCACCTGTCTGTACACTAAGAAAGGGTCTAATAGGCAAACTCCAGCATGGACAAATAGTCCCAATAAGCTCATGAAAGTATACCCCACCATAAGGAAATGATCCCAACAGGGCAGAAACCCAAGTGCAAGGAAGGGGCTGGTGATTCTCACCCCAAAATGAGGCAAAGTAAACACTGGCCAGAAGCAGTTTAATTTTCCTAACAGTTTTTGAAAAAATGTTATTCTATTCCTAGCTTTTGAGTTCCATTTTGGGCACAACTGCAAAAGGCCCATTAAAATCCTGTGTTGCCAAATATCTGTACATACCACATTCTTCCTCACAAGGTCCTCATAGGTCAGTCTCTCTGGCATCTGCCCAGGTTCTGAAAACAAAAGATTAAAAGGCAAAGAAATCACACTCAAAGTACCATACTCATCCAAGCTTAACAGCTTCTGCTGGCCTTGCATGCTCATTCCTAGTTTGTTGTTCTGAAGTCCTTTCCAGTGCAATAGCAGAAAGCACTGACCTGGTCAGTTTGTATTCTACTTGTCAATTCTTGTGGGCTAAGTGAACCACCATGCACTTGCCCATACAATTTCATCAGCCAAGGATCTGCCCATTCCTTCTGGATTTCCAGATCTTTCAGGAAGAAGATTATATCCTGAGCAATGCTTACAGCTAAACAGACTGGCTTCATTAGTGAAAATGCTTATATTGCAATCATTCCATGTTTCCAGATCAGTTCATGAACGGATTATAAAGGGGCAGGTCTAGCACTGACCCTGAAGGAATGCCAATGATCTCTCCATAGCAACTGGAATAGTTTCGAGCAATTACTATCTGAAAGAATCTTCCCTCTGGAAAGATTTTAATCCAAAGACAAATGGAATTTATTTATTTTATTTAAAAGGTTTTATATGCCGCATTCCACAAGGAGACTTGATCGATGCGGTTTACAAGGTTACATGCATAAAACAGACAACATGAAGCATGAAACAAAAATAAAATTAAGTTTATAAATCTCCCAACCTACTTCCTTTTAGCTTTTCATGTGGTACTGTATCAAAGAACTTAGCAAAGTTCAAATAAATTGAATCCGATAGTTAAACAGATTCACAGTGGAGCTAAATATATATGTCTCTGAAAAAAAAAATCAGTGGGTATGATAATTTAGTTAACTTCCAGGGAACTGTCTGCTTGTAAAGCTCTGGAGTCATGAATGAGAAATTACTGCTTACCTGATATTTTCCTTTTCCTTAATCTAGACAGATGGATTCAGGACCAGTGGGTTATGCACCTCTACCAGTGGATGGAGACGGAGCAAACTGATGTCACAGTATATATACTCCTGCAGTGACACCAGCCTGCCAGTATTCTCTTCAAAAGCCTAACTGAGGAAAGACTAGCAAAAAACTTGATTAATAACAGATAACTAATTCTGTACTCAACCAACAAGAAACACTGAACTCAGGCAAAAAATATATGAACACTAATCTAGGAACTGGAAGAACACTTACCAGTGACCCCGGGAACATGTAGCCCCCAGAAGGACTATAACACAATCATTTAGCAACCAAGGGCGGGAAGCTGAATTTATCTGTCTAGATTAAGGAAAATGAAATTATCAGATAAGTAGTAATTTCTCATTTCCTAGCACATAGACAGATGGGGTCAGGACCAGTGGGATGTACTAAAGCTACTCACGAATAGGGTGGCAGGCTGCCCATGGTCCAGTCAAAACTGCCTGTGCAAAGTCTGCATCCTCCCGGGCCTGCACATCCAGACGATAATACCTGGAAAAGGTGTGTAAGGAGGACGTCACAGCTCGGCAAATGTCGACCGGAGACAACTGCCTGAGCCCTAGTGGAATGAGCCCTGACCTGAGTAGGCACGGCTTTTCAGCAGCCAGATAACGGCCGTGACTACCTCCTTAATCCAGCGAGCTATTGCAGTCCACAAAGCCGGCTCACCCTGATACCTCCCCCATGAAGGACAAACAGGCGATCCGTCTTTCGGAAAGCTCAGAAACCTCCAGATATCTCAGGATTGTCTCTTGACATCCAAGGGATGAAATAGGCGATATTCCTCCACATCTCTTTCCTTATCCAGAGAGACTGCAAGGAAATGGACTGATTCAAGTGAAAATCTGAGACCACTTTAGGCAAGAAAGAAGAAACAGTAAGCAGCTGAATCGTTCCTGGAGTCACCTTAAGGAAAGGTTCCCGACAAGACAAGGCCTGCAGCTCAGCAATTCGATGCGCAAAACATATTGCCACCAGAAACACTGTTTTATAGGTCAGTAAGCGAAGAGAGAATTTGAAATGAAGTTGGCCATAGAGGCAAAAACTCATAATAAAAACTTTTTTAAATATATCCAAAGCAAGAAACCTGTGAGGGAGTCGGTTGGACCATTAGATGACCGAGGGGTTAAAGGGGCTCTTAGGGAAGATAAGGCCATTGCAGAAAGACTAAATGAATTCTTTGCTTCCGTGTTTACTAGTGAGGATGTTGGGGAGATACCAGTTCCGGAGTTGGTTTTCAGGGGTGATGAGTCAGACGAACTGAACGAAATCACTGTCAACCTGGAAGATATAGTAGGCCAGATTGACAAACTAAAGAGTAGCAAGTCACCTGGACCGGATGGTATGCATCCCAGGGTACTAAAGGAACTCAAAAATGAAATTTCTGACCTATTAGTTAAAATTTGTAACCTATCATTAAAATCATCCATTGTACCTGAAGACTGGAGGGTGGCCAATGTAACCCCAATATTTAAAAAAGGCTCCAGGGGTGATCCGGGTAACTATAGACCAGTGAGCCTAACTTCAGTGCCGGGAAAAATAGTGGAAACTATCCTCAAGATCAAAATTGTAGAGCATATAGAAAGACATGATTTAATGGGACACAGTCAACATGGATTTACCCAAGGGAAGTCTTGCCTAACAAACCTGCTTCATTTTTTTGAAGGGGTTAATAAACATGTGGATAAAGGTGAACCGGTAGATGTAGTGTATTTGGATTTTCAGAAGGCGTTTGACAAAGTCCCTCATGAGAGGCTTCTACGAAAACTAAAAAGTCATGGGATAGGAGGCGATGTCCTTTCGTGGATTACAAACTGGTTAAAAGACAGGAAACAGAGAGTAGGACTAAATGGTCAATTTTCTCAGTGGAAAAGGGTAAACAGTGGAGTGCCTCAGGGATCTGTACTTGGACCGGTGCTTTTCAATATATATATCAATGATCTGGAAAGGAATACAATGAGTGACGTTATCAAATTTGCAGATGATACAAAATTATTCAGAGTAGTTAAATCACAAGCAGACTGTGATACATTACAGGAGGACCTTGCAAGACTGGAAGATTGGGCATCCAAATGGCAGATGAAATTTAATGTGGACAAGTGCAAGGTGTTGCATATAGGGAAAAATAACCCTAGCTGTAGTTACACGATGTTAGGTTCCATATTAGGAGCTACCACCCAAGAAAGAGATCTAGGCGTCATAGTAGATAATACATTGAAATCGTCAGCTCAGTGTGCTGCAGCAGTCAAAAAAGCAAATAAAATGTTAGGAATTATTAGGAAGGGAATGGTTAATAAAACGGAAAATGTCATAATGCCTCTATATCGCTCCATGGTGAGACCACACCTTGAATACTGTGTACAATTCTGGTCGCCGTATCTCAAAAAAGATATAGTTGCAATGGAGAAGGTACAGAGAAGGGCAACCAAAATGATAAAGGGGATGGAACAGCTCCCCTATGAGGAAAGGCTGAAGAGGTTAGGGCTGTTCAGCTTGGAGAAGAGACGGCTGAGGGGGGATATCATAGAGGTCTTTAAGATCATGAGAGGTCTTGAACGAGTAGATGTGACTCGGTTATTTACACTTTCGAATAATAGAAGGACTAGGGGGCATTCCATGAAGTTAGCAAGTAGCACATTTAAGACTAATCGGAGAAAATTCTTTTTCACTCAACGCACAATAAATCTCTGGAATTTGTTGCCAGAGGATGTGGTTAGTGCAGTTAGTGTAGCTGGGTTCAAAAAAGGTTTGGATAAGTTCTTGGAAGAGAAGTCCATTAACTGCTATTAATCAAGTTTACTTAGGGAATAGTCACTGCTATTAATTGCATCAGTAGCATGGGATCTTCTAGGTGTTTGGGTAATTGCCAGGTTCTTGTGGCCTGGTTTGGCCTCTGTTGGAAACAGGATGCTGGGCTTGATGGACCCTTGGTCTGACCCAGCATGGCAATTTCTTATGTTCTTATGTTCTTATGTTCTTAAGTGCAAGGAAAGGAAGCGCATTGGTTGAAACGTAGGACCCACCAAAAAGTCCAAAACCAGATTAAGGCTCCACAAGGGTACCAGTAATTGCAAGGGAGGACAAAGATGTTTCACTCCCCTCAAGAAATGGGCCACATCAGGATGAGACGATAAGGATTCACCATTCCCCTGACTCCTGAAACAGGCAAGAACCGCTACTACTATACCTTCAAGGAATTAAGGGCCAACCCTTTATTCAATCCATCCTGCAAAAATTCCAAAATGAGCGGGATCCTAACTGAACAAGGAAACAATCCTTAATCCTCACACCAAGCCTCAAACACTCATAGGCCAAGGAAGTGGAGAATTTGTGTGCTCATAGCAAGGTGGAAATCACCGCAGTAGAATATCCATGCTTCAACAAGCAAGACCTCTCAAGGGCTATACCATACCAGATCCCTGTATGCTGGAAGACGAAGGGGGGAGTCTACCATGAGTCTTCGCAGATCTGCACACCATGATCTCCTGGGCCAATCTGGTGCCACCAAAAGCACCATCCCCCCTGTGGCCTTTAATCCTCCGAACTATTCTGTCCAACATGGGCCATGGAGGAAAGGCATACAGTAGCTTGTTCTCCAGCCAGACCTGCACATGAGCATCAATACCCAAGGACTTTGGATCTCTCCTGTGACTGAAGAATCAAGGAACCTTTGTATTGTGAGAAGACACCAGCAGGTCTAGGAATGGACGGTCCCAGCAATCCACTATCAGCTGAAATGCCTCGTCCGATAACACCCATTATTCTGGGTCCAGACTCTCCCTGCTGAGAAAGTCTGCTCTTACAATGTCTTTTCCTGAAATGTGTGATGTCGAGATCTCCTGAAGATACACTTCGTTCATTCCATAAGTTGGTCTATTTCCTGTGACACTTAGAAACATAGAAACATAGAAATGATGGCAGAAGACTACGGTCCATTCAGTCTGCCCAACAAGTTTTGCACTTTTTTTTTTCTCATACTTATGTTACTCTTGGCTCTTAGTAACCATTTGGTTCTATTTCCCTTCCACCCCCACCATTAATGAGAGAGCAGTGTTGGAACTGCATCTAAGTGAAATATCTAGCCCAATTAGTTAGGGTAGCAACCGCCGCAATAACCTACCCACACCCTTGCCCACCTGCCCACCCAGACTAAATAATTCAGTCCTTGTTGATTGTTGTCTGTATATAGATCCACCTTTCTTCATTCCCCCTGTTGTTGAAGCAGAGATTTATGCTGGATATGCATTGAAAGTGAAGTATTTGGTTTGGGGTAGAAGCCACCGTAACAAGCAAGCTACTTCCCGCTTTTTTGTGAATGCAAATTCTTTTTTCCACATTTCCTCTTGCCGTTGAAGCTTAGAGCAATGTTGGAGTCACATTAACCGTGTGTATGTTTATTGAATAAGGGTATTATCTCCAGGTAGTAGCAGTCATTCCCACGAGCCACCCACTCTTCATTCACGTCCTCTAGACTTTATGGAGCCACAGTGTTTATCCCACGCCCCTTTGAAGTCCTTCACAGTTCTGGTCTTTGCCACTTCCTCCGGAAGGGCATTCCAGGCCACCATCCTCTCTGTGAAGAAATATTTCCTGACATTGGTTCTGAGTCTTCCTCCCTGGAGCTTGATGGGGCTCTTGGCTCCTCCCTGCCGATTGATGTAAGCCACCATCGTTGCGTTATCCGACATTACCAGGACCACTCAACCCTGTAGGCATGCCAACCGGACCGCCCAGGCTTCCAGCTGATTGATGTTCCAGAAAGACTCTTCTGAATTCCAGCACCCTTGCGCCGAAAGTTCCCCAACAGCAAGCTCCCCAACCCTGGAGGCTCGCATCTGTCATGAGTACCAACCAGTCTGGCGATGTCAGGGAAACTCCCTTTGTCAGATGATCCCGCTTGCAACTACCACTGTAGTTGAGAGCAGACCTCCATCAGCAGGTAGAGCTGAATAGAGTAGTCCTGAGACTGCGGGTTCCAATGAGACAGCAGGGAGCACTGAAGAGGACGCATGTGCGCCCTTGCCCATGGTACTTACTTCCATGGTACTACTTCCAGGGTTCCAGGCCCACACTATTGGGTGTATAGTGTTCACCAAGACACGCACCTGTGTCATCAACTTCTGAATACAAGCTTCTGGCAAGAAGACTTTGCCCTGCCTCGTGTCGAACTGAACACCCAAATACTCCAATGATTGAAATGCCTGAAGGCTGTTCTTGGCTAGGTTCACCACCCAACTGAGCTCTTGCAACAGGGAGATCACCTTGTGGATCATCAGTTGGCTGTCTTCTATAGACTTGGCCCGAATTAGCCAGTCGTCCAAATACGGATGAACTAGAATCCCATCCTCTCTCAACTCTGCTTCCACCACCACCATAACCTTGGAAAAAGTTCTGGGTGTGGTGGCCAGACCAAAAAGCAACACCTGAAACTGATATTGCCATCTCAACACTACAAAATGCAGAAAACGGTGCTCCAATCAGATAGGAATATGGAGCTATGCTTTTAACACATCCAAGGAGGTCAGAAATTCCCCTGACTGCTCGGCCATTATCACTGAGCGCAAAGTTTCCATGTGAAAATGAGTCACCCGCAAATGACAATTGACCCCTTTCAGATCCAGGATGGGATATAAAAGGAGCCCGCTTTCTTGGGCACATGAAATAAATGGAATATCACCCTGTATATTCTTGAGATGTGGATACTGGAACCACAGCCATCAGAGATTGAGGAGCCTTGACAGAGTACACTCCACTGTCTGCTTCTTTTGCAGGGAGTGGCAGGGAGACACCATGAACACATCCAGAGGAACACTGCAAATCTCCAGCACATATCCTTCTCTCATCACCTCCAGGACCCACTGATCCAATGTGATCTTGACCCACCTTTGATAAAAGACAGAAAGGCGTTCCTCAGTCTCCTGTTCCTGGGGGTGGGTCAGCAAACTTTCATTGGGAGGTTCAGGAGATTCCACTGCCCAAGCCTGTGCCCTACCTGGGCTGAAAGGACTGAGACCTACTGAAAGCATAAGTCCTCTGGAAGGTTGCTCCTTTGTAGGGTCGAAAACATCTGGATCCTTGAGTATGACTTCTCATGGTAAAGGAGCGCTGAATCTGCTTCTTATCTTCCGGCAATCGGGGAACTGCCCCACTTATTGGCCATTTTCTCCAACACGCTTCCAAATAAGAGCAAGCCTTCAAAGGGCAATTTCGTAAGGTTAGCCTTAGAGGTCGCATTGGTCGACCAATTTCTCAGCCATAACTGACGCCAGGCTGCTATTATGACCAAATCGCAGCCCACATCTTCCAAAAAGGTGGCTGCTGGCTCCATAACTGCCCTGGAATTCACTCCAGAGTCATCAGCCTCCTGAGAGAGAAGTAAACAAGAGCAAGCCACCAAGGAACAACAAGAACCATATGAAATGTCACTGCTACTGCTTCAAATGCTTGTTTAAGGATGGTCTCAATCCTCCTATCATGAACATCCTTCAAGGCAGCTCCTCCCTGTACGGGGATAGTCGTCCATTTAGAGACTGCACAAACAAGTATGTCCACCATGGAAAAACGTAGATGCTCTCTCACCAGAGGATCCAAGGGGTATAGGCCTTCCAAAACCTGAACCCCCATTAAAATTAGCCTCCAGGACGCCCTACTCGAGATCAATCAGTTCTTGAATGGCCTCCATGACAGGGAAAAAACAAGAGGCTTTACGCAAGGAGAAAAAAATGGGATTTTTCTTTGGCTCAGAATTGGAATCCGTCCCAGGCACTCCCAGCATTTTCAAAGTCTGGGAAATCAGAGCCGGCAGATCATCTCTATGAAAGAATTGCAACACAGTCCTATACAGTTCCAGTCCCAGAGGAATTTCGCCATCCTCCAGGGAATCAGCATTAGCCTAGTCACCCGTGGCATCCAGATCCCTATCTGGAAGTCCTACTGCTGATCTAGGTGTATTCCGGCACTTAACGGCAGTAACAGGTTGTGGCTCTGCTCTGGCAAGATTGAACTGGGCTGAGGACTATGCCTGAAGAAAGGACTGCAACCTCTGAAAAAATTCTATCCAAGAAAAGGCAAAAGGATCCCAACCAGGAGGCACTTGTGCTGTGCCTACTGAGCTACCTTCCCCCCGCTGACGAACCAGTTAAGGGAGTTCCAAGATCAGGTGTTTCTCCTGACACATCTTTACCCAGGTCCTCACAGGCTGGGAAGAACCAGGTTTAGTAAAATCAGAGGAAGATAAATCTCCCTGAGCCTCCAAACAGCGCTGGCCCAAGTTAGAGGGCATGCCAGGCTGAGATGCCCGAATATGCTAAGCAGTGCATAGGGAAAGGTGCTTAGATTTCTTAGCTATAAGTGCAACCTTTTTTATTTTATATATGCATCCAAAAATTAGCCATCTAAAAATTAAGCATCCAAAATTTTAGACGTCCCAAATATAAGTGCCTGAGCAATGTGCCCAAGCTAAGCCCATGGCTTAAGCACGTCTAGCCCGGATGCCTCTTAACCTGGACGCCCACACCAACACCTGCCTAAGCAGCCAAAAACTGGATACCCAACCTGGACACACAAACAGATGCATACGGAACATTTTTCAGTAGGGCTCCCTCCTTACCTGGTCTCCATGCTTGGTGCGCTGTTCCTACATTCATCATGATCCGAGGGAGGTTTAAGGGACGTGGACAGCCTGGCAGGTTAAGCAGCCTTTATCTGCTAGGCCCTGCTCTGAGGCTTTTCTCCTGTGTGCCACATGGTAGGCCACGATAGTGTTTCGCTCACTTTGCATATGCGTTCGGCTGCCCTCTTCAAGAGCGGTGGTTCAGGCAGTGCATCTGTTTGTGTGTCCAGGTTGGGCATCCAGTTTTTGGATGCTTAGGCGGGCGTTGGTGTGGGCGTCCAGGTTAAGCAGCATCCAGGCTAGACGTGCTTAAGCCATGGGCTTAGCTTGGGCACATTGCTCAGGCACTTATATTTGGGATGCCTAAAATTGTGGACGTCTAAAATTTTGGATGCTTAATTTTTAGATGCCTAATTTTTGAACGCATATATAAAATAAAAAAGAATACACTTATAGCTAAGAAATCTAAGCACCTTTCCCTATGCACTGCTTATCATATTTGGGCATCTCAACCTGGCATGCCCTCTAACTTGGGCCAGCGCTGTTTGGAGGCTCAGGGAGATTTATCTTCCTCTGAATTTACTAAACCTGGTTCTTCCTAGCCTGTTGAGGACCTGGGTAAAGATGTGTCAGGAGAAACACATATACAGCACACATATACAGCAAAAATACACTCTAAAAAACAGTAGGACAAAAGCACTTATGGAATAAAGTATCTTCAGTACAAATTAGAGGTAAATCTGTTATAATAAATCTCTATTAATATACCTATATAAATGTCTGAAAAGGAGCACCAAAATATATATATATATATATTTTATTTTATTTTTTTTGTTGGGGTTTTTTTTTCAAATTGTACCTGGGCTCAGCCTTTCTCAGCTGAGTAAAGAGACAGTCTCCGGCTGCAGGGGGAGAGGGCATACATCATCACCACCACATGCGGCTTCCTGCACCTGCTGCCTTTCAGCTGTCCAAGCAGCTAAGTCCACGCCAGCTGAAAAACCAGCTACTGGACAAAGGCACTCATTGGAGGGACCACGGAAATCACCTCAGGAATATTCAACTGGGGAAGGGACCATTTGGTATCACCGCAGGAGAGTGGGGCAAATTAATTTTTTTTTCTCCTTCCGAAATCTGAGGCAATCCCCAGTAGGCAAATGCACATCCACCATCTGCTGGAGATGGAAAATACTGGCTATTGTCACTGCAGGAGTATATATATACTGTGACATCAGTTTGCTCAGTCTCCATCTGTTGGAAGAGGTGAGTAACCCACTGGTCCTGAACCCATCTGACTATGTACTAGGAAATGAAATTTTCTATTGTGGTATAAACGTGGCTACAAATGCATCATGCGCAGACCCATGGAATTGCATTGAACGGTTTTTGCATTTAAACAGTGGAGTTGCCATATTCAAAAATTAAAAATATTTAATATAAACAAACCTACGGACCTACAAGAGTGTTTGTCTGCTCTTGTTGTACATGAACTGATATATAAAGTGCAGCCTTAGCTCGTGCTTTGTTTCTTGGATTACAAATGCATCATGGCCATTCTGCTTCAAGAGAAACAGAGCCATAACAATTTGGAGAGAATAGGTCTCAGACCTTAAGTTTTCTTCGAGACTAATTAGCTGTGCAACAATTAGCCCTTCCCTATAACAAAGAAGTTGAGCCCCCTTTCTCTTTTCCTACACTGTTAACTCTTGGTTTGGAAAACAGACTGGTCACGTTACCAAGGTCACAGAGTGCTGGATCCTCCACCAGGCAAGCTGGCATATCCAGTGCCAAATCTTCATGGATTGAAATGTCATCTAGGGAAAGCAGATAAAAATCATATTAAAACTGAGCACTACTTTTCTGCAAACATGCCCAAGAAGTCACGAATACCCTGATTTGATTATTGGCCTTATAGTTTCTCTTGTACTCCCCGTTTCTTGAGCAGTTAGTATTCCTTTTACAGCAATACTAGAAACATAGAATATGATAATGGGTAATGATCATGCAGCCTATCTGGTCTCCTCAATTGACTTCCTGTTTCAATGCCATTTGATCCTAGGCTTTCCCTTCACTTCTTTGCAATTA
Organism: Rhinatrema bivittatum; assembly: GCF_901001135.1. Lineage (NCBI taxonomy): Eukaryota > Metazoa > Chordata > Amphibia > Gymnophiona > Rhinatrematidae > Rhinatrema > Rhinatrema bivittatum. The sequence goes on along the minus strand of NC_042623.1, from coordinate 33,992,569 downwards.
AGGATCCTTTATGCTTATTCCAAACTTTCTTGAATTCTGTTAATGGTTTTGCATCCACCCCCCTGACAAGATGATCATTCCATGCATCCACTGCTCTTTATGTAAAGAAGTATTTTCAGATGTTATACTCTTGGATCCTCGTACCATTACCTCTTGTTTTAGAATTTCCTTTATTTATTTATTTATTTATTTATTTATTTTATATACCGACGTTCGATCGAGATATCACATCGGTTTCCAGATAACTAAAAGAATAGGGTAGTAACAGCCCTATTTTACATTATAACATTGTAATAAATATAATAAATTATAACATTGTAATAAAATATAACGAATTATAACAGAAATAACAGGATAACATGGAACATTTGATATAGTATATAACATATGTACATAAATGACTTGTTGATGAGGATATTTTAAGGTTAAGGTTGGCAAGGAGGGTTGAAAGGGGGAGGGGGGGATAGGTGGGAGGAAGGTGGTGCAAGGGAGGGAAGATGGTGGTGCGAGATGCTTGTGTAGGGGGCGTGGTGTGTTGCAGTTGCATTTGGGCTTTCCAACAAAGCATAGCAAATAATGTTTTACTAGCTGGCCAGCTATGGCTTCCCCATCATCTCAGAACCATTACAGGTGATATATCACCATACTCTAACCTTACCATCAAGCTCTGGGATAAGTGTAAAAAAATTACCCATAGGTACACAATTTTTTTCAGCTGGGACACCTATCTGCCATAATCAAGGGTTCAAGCCAGGTTTAACATTAGGTACCTTCTCCCAATGGCATGAATTGGGATTACAGGTATAGGGACAGTTGTGGGAACAGGGTACAATAGTACATTTTAGAAAGCTCCAAGATAGATTCAATTTACCACTGGCAGATAATTTTGCCTATATACAGTTAACCCATTATATCACTTCCCCACGTATAAAGCAGCAATTACAAGCAGAGAAATCTTTGTTTGAGGGATGATACTTTTCAGCGAATACACGCCAAAAATTGATCTCTAAGATGTATTCTTATTTTATTGGGTAAGGAGAGCGTTCAACCGCCTCACATTCAAGCCTGGGAGACAGAAATGGGGGAAACTCTGGAGGAAGAGGAATGGGATTTATGTTATGCTTTTATTAAACGCAGCTCTATTTCATCAGCACTTATGGAAAATGGTTACAAGCTACAATACCGTCGGCGTCTTACTCCAAGATTAAATAAGATCTATCCCTCTGTCTCTAATCAATGTTGGAGAAAATGTGGAACCGAAGGAACAATGCTTCACATATGGTGGTCTTGTCCGGATGTTTCTAGTCTCTGGGACACAGTTTTTCGAATACTTTCCGAAATGTTTGGGTGGTGGGTAGTCAAAGATCTTAAATGCTGTTTACTGACGTATCCTTTTTTAGATCTTAATAAATACCAACAGATATTAGCGGCTCAGATTATTTTAGCAACTCGTGTGGTGATTGCAGCTGCTTGGAAACAGGAGTCGTGCCCAGGAATGATGAAGGTTAGAAGGCGACTGTCCTCTGTCTATTATTTAAATAAACTGACAGCGATCAAACTGGACACCACAGACAAATTCAACAAAATCTGGCACCCCTACGAGGAATGGGTATTGAAAACTGCTGATTGATGCATGGACCTGTGGGCTGTGGTAGATAACACACGTGACAGTGAACTTTTCTCTTTTTCATTATCAATTAGGTCAGCTAATCACTTACATTTTCTCTTAGGCGATGAATGATCAAAAGGTAACGGGGTGGGTAGGGAAGGAAAGGGGAACATGGATAAAGGAAAATTGGTCATTATTATGTATATTGATTTATTTCATACTTATATGTGGGATTGTATATGGCTGTTGAACAAACTTTAATAAACTTTCAATTAAAAAAAAAAAAGAATTTCCTTTTCACTGAAACAGGTTAGTCCAGCTTCCTCCTCAGCATTTACTGCTCTCCTCCTCTATTACTGGTTTCCATCCACAGCAGTTAACTACTCTCCCTATCCATTATATTGAGAAATTAGTAAGGGGACTAGTGACTACTAAAGGAACTACAAAAAGAACAGAGCATCAATCAGCTCCAAGTTCCAGCAAGCTCCAACAATCAAAATCAACCAGAATCAAGTTTTCACAAGCTCTGATCAAATAAACCTACTGGAGCCAATGTTTTGTAAGCCGTCTGTAAGAATTTGTATGAAACACTATAATTTATTATTAAATCTCACAACATGTTCTTCCATAAACAGATAATTCATGACTTTTGTAACAATAGAAATAAAGGAAAAATTTATATTTACCTGATAATTTTCTTTCCTTGAGTCCAGCCAGAGCAGTTCATATGTACATTGCCAGCAGATGGAGACAGTTTTGTTGATGTCACCCTTTATAGGCTCCCGTGCTGACCTCAGCCTGCCAGTACCCTCTAACTAAGCTAAGCAATTATTTACCAACTCTACCTTCCTCTGAACCAAGGGACTTCCAGGACAGCATAGTGTTATTAAACAAATATTTAAAAAAACAGACAGGTCAATAATACACTAATAAAATTTACCAGGCAACATTGCAAACTCCTTACACAAACATTATCTGCAAATTACATCAGCAGAACATCCGGTTTGTAAGCATAGTGGAGGTTCTGAAATGGTCTGCCTGGACTCAAGAAAACGAAATTCAGGTAAGGATAAAATTTCTCCTTTCTTTTCATCCAGGCAGACCAGTTCAGATGTAAGGGACGTACCCAAGCTATTTCTGCACTTGGTGGACTATTTATTTATTTAATACTTTTTTATATCGACATTCATGATAAAGGTCATATCATATCGGTTTACAATGAACAGGGGGTTATAACATTAACCTTAACATAGAAGAAGAGGCAAAAGTTACAATAAAACAGGGGTAATGGAACTCGGGAGATGAAGAAGTCAGAAGTAGAAAGGTAACTCGGTAACTATAACAAATCAATTACAATGTCTGAGATGGCGTGCACTGAATAGAAGGCCTTAGTATATGATCTGTGGCATAGCTGATGTAGGCCTGGGTTAGGGGAAGGATTGTTGAAACAGCCAGGTCTTAAGTTTTTTCCTGAATGTCAACAAGCAGGGTTCCTGTCTGAGATCGGGGGGATAGCATTCCAGATGGCTGGTCCCGCTGTCGAGAAGGCCCTTTCTCTAGTGGTTGACAGATGGGTGGATTTGGTAGAAGGGGTGTGCAGGGATCCTTTGTAAGCTTCTCTGATAGGTCTTGAAGAAGTGTGGAGTCTGAGTGGGAGTTGCAGGTCGATGGGGACCTGGTGGTGAATGGTTTTATGAATGATGGTAAGGGATTTGTGAAGGATTCTAAAGCTTATTGGTAGCCAATGCAGATCTCTGAGGATGGGCGTGATATGATCTCTTCTGTTGGTGTTTGTTAGGATTCTAGCGGCTGCGTTTTGGACTACTGCCAAACCCGCTCTTAATACCTCTGAGCCAAAACAAGCTGTTTCTCTGGCTCTAATATCCAGATGATATTGCTTTGAAAAGGAATGCAATAATGACCAAGTTGCAGCCTTAGTTGGCAAAAAACAAACAAAGCTCCACCTACATGGCCACCTGAGCTTTTGTGGCATGCGCCTTCAATTTCCTGGGCAAGGATTTCCCCTTACTAATGCATGCCTCTGTAATAGCTTCTTTTATCCAATGCGCCAAAGTAGACTTTGAAGCCATCTCACCTTTTCTTGGACCTCCATGAAAGGATAAAAAGATGATCTGACCTTCTGAATATAATTCTTGACCTTCAAAATACAATACTGTCTACAGAAGGAAGGAAGAAAAATCACCTAAGATGGAAGAAAAGGTACCATTAAAATCCTAACAGCTTTGT